>NW_026398593.1:3811-7123 GCF_001194135.2 Octopus bimaculoides | reverse complement strand
CAGCCTGCTCGTGAAATTAACGTGCAAGTGGCTGAGCACTCCACAGACACGTGTACCCTTAACGTAGTTCTCGGGGATATTCAGTGTGACACAGAGTGTGACAAGGCTGACCCTTTGAAATACAGGCACAACAGAAACAGGAAGAAAGAGTGAGAGAAAGTTGTGGTGGAAGAGTACAGCAGGGTTCACCACCATCCCCTGCCGGAGCCTCGAGGTGCTTTAGGTGTTTTCGCTCAATAAACACTCACAACGCCCAGTCTGGGAATCGAAACCACGATCCTATGACCGCGAGTCTACTGCCCTAACCACTGGGCCATTGCGCCTCCACTATTCACACATTATTGCAGTGAAAATATCCAAAATGCCAATTTATCCAAATTACCAATCATGCCAACCTTGATGATTATGTTTTGAAATTTCAGTAATATTCATACTATCACCAACATTTGACTTTCGTAATCCATTTTGTCAAGGGTTGTATGGCCAGGAAATGGCAAGACCAGGGGCTACACAAGATTCTAGGGTCTCTTCTGTGACTGGGGACCCTTCCTTACTCCAACCACTTTATGCTGCAGGCTTTTTACATGTCACTAGCGCCATTACTTTTTACACAAAACCCGCATCTATTTCAATGCCTTTTTACATGGTACCTTAATTTTAGGATCTCAATTCAGTTACGGTGGGGACATCTTTTATTTCTTTTGTAAGGTTCAGCATTTTGAGATCGACCTTCAATACTTCTTCTAGTGTCTTCCTGGGTCTCTCTCTCCTCCGCATCATCCCTACTCTCTCAAACATTGCTGCAGATAATCTTTAATTTTCACTTCTCGCATCACAGTTAAGCAGGATATCATCTGATTCAGTAAAGTTTAAATTTTGTACCTTTTGCATAATGGTCTGATCATTCTACTTGGTGTATTTTCGTTTCTCGAAATATGACGATTCGTTTGCTTTATTATTGTTAGTATATAGATCGTTATTATTTTAGAGGTAAATGGTAGTGAAATAAAGACATACGAATGTCATTCATTTTCCTTGACGAAGCAGATTTCTTTCCAGGTGAGTGATGATTATTTCTACACAGGTCAAACAGGTAAATAACAGTCTTAAAACACTGTACACTTGTATCAAATATCATTAACTACATACAACTGCTCATCGACATGTTACTCCGATGAATTTATCTGAAATTGTACATAACAAGATGTAGATACTCACCAACTTGCTGTGATGTCTTCGGTACGTTCCCTGTCAACATTTCAGGCTCTGAAATCAATATTTCCAAGTTTTATATTTATAGTATAACTTCATTATTTAATAATAATCTATTTCATTATTATGGGCCATATTAGCACCAATGGTCAACTGGTAATCACTGTGCTTCCGGTTCCTATGTCACAACTCAATGCCAACTTAGTTGGTCCTTAAATATATAGCCACAAACACACGACACCTCATTTGAAATAGGATAAACAAACACCTGTTCTCCTTGGTAAACGTTGCTGCTGGTAAGCTTTAATTCTAACTGCTGACCTCACAGTTCACCAGAATGCCATCTGATTCAGCAAATATTTGGGCCTATTTCAACCCGAGCAGCGCTTATTAATAAAACAGCTTTCTTTCCAGACGTTCTACAAGTGGAACAGAAAGTAATATCCGGTGTCCTAAAAGGATCTACACTTGAACAAACTTCATTCACTACATGTAACTTGCCAAACACTTATTATCGCATTGGAAATATCTGAAATGTTACAAAGGAACTGGTATCAAAAATACAAAACTCTACATGTATCAAAGTTTCCCACCCTCTTGATACCCCTTTTATCAATGTGGTAGGATTAATAGGGTGAAAATCCAGTTATCAGCAAATTTGAAGACACAGAATTACACATTTGCAGAAGGGTTTCACTGAGAGAAACTGTTTTTCTAATGCTATTGTTACTATTTTGTTGTTCGCACTCTGTCGCTTGCGACGACGAGGGTTCCAGTTGATCCGATCAACGGAACAGCCTGCTCGTGAAATTAACGTGCAAGTGGCTGAACACTCCACAGACACGTGTACCCTTAACGTAGTTCTCGGGGTATATTCAGTGTGACACAGAGTGTGACAAGGCTGACCCTTTGAATTACAGGCACAACAGAAACAGGAAGTAAGAGTGAGAGAAAGTTGTGGTGGAAGAGTACAGCAGGGTTCGCCACCATCCCCTGCCGGAGCCTCGTGGACTTTTAGGTGTTTTCGCTCAATAAACACTCACAACGCCCGGTCTGGGAATCGAAACCACGATCCTATGACCGCGAGTCTGCTGCCCTAACCACTGGGCCATTGCACCTCTACTTATCGTTACTATAAGAACAACATTACAAGGAACATGTAACCCTACCCACATCCCACTCCATTGCCGCTACAATACTGCATTTGTCACTAATGCTAATTAGGACCAAGTAATTAAAAAGTGTCACTACAATGAACTTCTTTTATCACAAATAAGCTAGATTATGGCAGATGTGAATCTAGGCAATAATATTGAAGTACATTAATTACCATATACATTATACACAATAAAGTCAATGAGACAAACAGACAGATTATCAAATAGTATTCTTACCACTTCCCCGTATATCTTGTTGACAAGTGGGGCATTTTTCACATGCAATAGTGACATAACATTCATGACACAGGAGAGCATGTCCACATGGTACGAATTTTGAAGGGGCATTCGCTTCACAATATGTACATCTGCGGAACAAAATAGAAACACATCCCAACAATAACTTTCATTTATAATAAAGATTACATTGTGTACGTGATTAGAGTTCAGAATAGTATGAGACACTTCAATGACAAGCACAAATACATCAGAAGGTTTCCTTTTAACAATTACATTCAAACAGATTATATGAGCAGCGCACACACACACACACACACACACACATACAAACTTATACACATATACATAAATGTATGTCTTCACTCTGATACATCACTAAAACTGTTCTGTGTGTATGTAGATCGCAAAAAACACAGTCAACGACATATATTGCCGTAATATACTTTAATTCCAGCATAGACTCCATTTCTTCTGAATAAAAATATGAACACAAGATCATTTGTATATCTAGGCTTTATTAAATGTGTAGATAACAAATATTTTATTGTATCTAATCTATTTAATCTATTTATACTCTGGCATTTGGTTTTAAATTCTGTGGATGGACAGACAGAACACAATTTCCATGGCATTCTAAAGGGATGAACGAAAGTAACAAATATTTCCTACACATTCACACATATATACTCTTTTACTTGTTTCA
>NW_026398593.1:0-3425 GCF_001194135.2 Octopus bimaculoides | reverse complement strand
TATATATATATATATATATATATATGATGGGCTTCTTTCAGTTTCCGTCTACCAAATCCACTCACAAGGCTTTGGTCGGCCCGAGGCTATAGTAGAAGACACTTGCCCAAGGTGCCACGCAGTGGGACTGCACCCGGAACCATGTGGTTGGTAAGCAAGCTACTTACCACACAGCCACTCCTGCGCCTATATAGTTCAAATTTACCGAAAACAGAAGACAAAGACAGGTGAGGGAACCACTAGCAGGTGTATTGTTTTATTAGTTTGACCCTCGGGAAGAATGGAAAAAGTCTTTGACGACTCGAGCCTACGGTCTTCGACAGAAATGGATGAAGGCAAAAAATTGAGAGAGAACAAGAAAATGTAGAGAGAATTATTTTTAGGGATTCATGTATACTAAGGGCTCATTTCAAACTGATGAGTTGAATGCAGTAAATGTCATTTTTCTATCTGCCTTCAATGTACCACTAACACTCTGGATGATCTCAGACCGATGAAAGGTACCTAACAGTTTTATGATTGAAGGGCTGTGGGAAATGGTCCCACTACCAAATTGATCCTTCGAAAGCCTGACTGATGTGTCTTCCCCCACCATTGTAGCTAATTAAAAACTAGTCATGCACAGGAGATATTAAAAGCCAAAATCCTTACAGAAGAACACAATGAAGGATCACAGTAAAGTCGGACGGCATCGATCGGTGAGTTCTTGAAGAGATTTGTTAGTTTGTTACATTGTTTTTGTGGAGGCGCAATGGCCCAGTGGTTAGGGCAGCGGATTCGCGGTCATAGGACCGTGGATTCGATTCCCAGACCGGGCGTTGTGAGTGTTTATTGGGCAAAAACACCTAAAGCTCCACGAGGCTCTGGCAGGGGATGGTGGCGAACCCTGCTGTACTCTCTCACTCTTACTTCCTCTTTCTGTTGTACCTGTAATTCAAAGGGTCAGCCTTGTCACACTGTGCCACGCTGAATATCCCCGAGAACTACGTTAAGGGTAAACGTGTCTGTGGAGTGCTCAGCCACTTGCACGTTAATTCCACGAGCAGGCTGTTCCGTTGATCGGATCAACTGGAACCCTTGTCGTTGTAAGCGATGGAGTGCCAACAACAACATTGTTTTTACTGACATCTGATTATCTTAATTATTGTACATAACAGATTACGTTACAACATCTGACGATGAGGGTTTCGAATCTCACGTAGGTTATTTAACACTTTGTTCGTGATACAACTTGTTAAATAATGGAAGACCTATTAGCGTCCATAGTACAGTTGCAAAAACAACAACAAGAGCATAACAACAATCATTGGATTTATATTCACAGAAGTCCGAAGATGATGTAAGTTCGTTTTCGCCAGACGTTAATGAATGCAGTTATAACCTGGAGGAGGGTAGAATTTTTGCATCTTATTTACATTGGATGGGTATGTATCTTCATCTTGTTTGTTGTTACCACAACATTTCAAAAAGAAACCGCGATCCTATGACCGCGAGTCCGCTGCACTAACCACTGGGCCATTGCACTTCCACATAGAAATGATTATATACAAAACAAAAAATATACTTGTCTATCTTTTTATTGCCACGGAATACTTACTGAGGTGGTAAAAAGGCTTTTAATTTTTCTATCAGATCTGGGTTATTGATGAGACCCAGTGGGGTCACAGTCTCTCTATTTGGATGGTGAAGGTCAGCGCCTAAATCGGACAGGTAACTAGCAACCACTCTGCTAGATAGCCTATCCTTCTTCTTCAGGGAGAGCTTAAAGGAGTACTACAAATGAGGAAGTATATAATGATGAGTTCAAGGTTATACAAACATATCTTATCGATAAACAAAATAATATTTTCATATCAAATATAGGAAATATGATGGAACAAATATCAATAATAAAACAGAAATAGCAGCTAAAATGCTGAAACTTCAACAGATAGCAATTACCTGCAACTCACATAGGCAAAACAAGAAGAAAAAAGAAGAAAAAAAGAAGAAAAAAAAGAAGAAAAGAAGAAAAAGTTTCAGCATTTTAGCTACTATTTCTGAACTTCGGTATGTGGTGAAGCAACCTGTTGCTGATCCCTTAATTTTGTTTATAAATGTATAAGAACTTTTAAATAAGTTCTCCACCGATAATGGTGCTTACATACCGAAGGGCTTGGTAAAAATTATTAATTATTAATTTATTAATAAATTAATAAATTGATAATCCTTTACCCTTTTAATTGTAATAATTATGTATATATATATATATATATATAGGTGAGAAAGTTGGTATGTGAAAGCACGTGGTTGGATGTGGGAGTGAAGACATGTTACCATGAAGTAGAGAAATTTGAAAAGACAACACAAAACCGGTTATTTCTCCAAATACAATGTTTATATACCAAAAAGATTTTATAACATTTTTCTGACATAATTTAAATATATACTTTAACCATGTAACACAACCCTTCTGTAGTTTTTTCACTCTTATTTATCTTTTATATATATATATATATATATATATATAAACAGGTCCTCAGTCAAATCGTCCAACCCATGCTAGCATGGAAAGCAGACGTTAAACGATGATGATGATGATAAACACATGACAAAAGTAATGAAAGATCAAAAAAGAGAACATCAACAACGTAGTAATTTCTTCAGACATAACAATGTCAACACCATACAAACACATCCAAACTTATCAATAATGATTCCATAATTAATAAAGAAACGTCTTTGGATGATGAAGGTGAAGTAAAGGAAGTAAGAATTGGTGTCACAGTTGAGGCAACACAGCAACGCATTACAGGTAATAAATTGTTACTGTGATAAACAATTCCAGTAGTCGGGTGGTTGACTGCCTGTGTGGCTTCATCTCACCAAAACACACATTACTACAATTTCCAAAATGACAATCAACTATCTGAATAACAGTTACACACATATATTCTCTTTTACTCTTTTACTTGTCTCAGTCATTTGACTGCGGCCATGCTGGAGCACCGCCTTTAGTCGAGCAAATCGACCCCAGGACTTATTTGGAAGCCTAGTACTTATTCTATCGGTCTCTTTTTGCCGAACCGCTACGTTATGGGGACGTAAACACACCAGCATCGGTTGTCAAGCAATGGTGGGGAGACAAACGCAGACACACAAAAACACACACACACATATATATGCATATATACGACAGGCTTCTTTCAGTTTCCGTCTACCAAATCCACTCACAGTTCACAATAAACATCGTCAGATCGACTGAAGGGTAGAAGCTGCTGTTTTTGTAGATATAGTAAGTACAGGAAAACCCTCTAAGGACCTTGCTTCATTGTATCCATTTTCTAGAGTTCTAAAATTCAACATTGTTATGACATTTCCACAAGACGTCAGTGGATATCATCATCATCGTTTAACGTCCGCTTTCCATGCTGGCATGGGTTGGA
>NW_026398592.1:0-355 GCF_001194135.2 Octopus bimaculoides | reverse complement strand
GATGGATACATGTAGCAAGAATGGCACGTATAAATGACGAAGCCACTTTGGGCATGATTCCATAGAACAGTAAAATTTTGTAAACAGAGAGTTACTTACGTTTCTTTACAAATTGTAACATTAAGGACCGAGGTTACCGTGGTCTTTTCCGTAGGTTTTTCTTACCACGGATAACCTCCCCATTTATTGGGAAATTTTTGTAATATTTTCTTTTTTTTGTACATACCCCAAATGTTTTCTCTATGCCTTTTCATCGTTATCCCCATTTTAATTTTTTTACTTTATTTTCGTCCTCATCGAAAAGATAAAACTCTACATTGTATTTGTCCCATCTATGTTGAGCCCTGTGTGGCTA
>NW_026398591.1:9591-15830 GCF_001194135.2 Octopus bimaculoides | reverse complement strand
GCTCGGTCTGTCTACTGTGATGTGCTTAGCGTCTGTGTCAATTCTATGTGCCGATGATGCATCAACCTCTATGCTATTAATCGAGCTTCCATGTTTTGCATGAGCATATTGGTAGGGTACTGACTTGATTTTGACTTTGAGCTCTCGCCAATGTTCACCTATACGCTCTCCAAATCTGTGCGCAGTCTCTACAATGTAGGTAGTTTTCATGTTTCTGCAGTGTCTCTCAGTACTTCGTAAGCTCTAAACTACATTCCTGACCTTACAGTTAACCCGCGGGTTCATCTTACATACAACGCAATTGTACTCCGTACGGGAAACTTATCAAAGGGATAGGTATTGCAGATCAGGGATTTTAATGCGGCACCACAACTCACTACTACTGTAACTCGTAGATTAATGTTAATGTTTTTCTAAAAACATATGCTAGTTCGCCGCCAAGGGTAGCATGGACGAACATGACACTCTGGTATTTCTTGTCATACCAAGTGTTGGCGTTGTTTATCATATTACTGCTCCTTCCTGTACCGTTCCAGGATTTACGCCTGTACAGCGGGCAGATCCCCGTAGTATCATTCTCTCTAATGGTTTTGTACGTAGTCCTCGCACTTTTGTACCTTCTAATCTTCTCCCTTTGGTTGTAGCCAGAGAACTACATGCGGTGGATGAAGTGTTGTATGTGTCTTTCCAATTGCATAAGGACAGGCTGGAATACTAAAAAGAACAATAACATAAAATACTAAGAACAAAATGTGAACAGAACTGAGCCAACTAGAAAAACAGAAACGTATGTTACTACGGGATGTAAAATGCATCACCATTCTAACAGAGAGAACAACCTTAATGAACATTATACACTAAGAAAGTATATGTGTTAGACGAAAATGCGAGAAACACTTCAACAAGATACTCACATTGATAAGGTATAAATAAGAATGTATAATCAAACAGGAAGAAAAACGTAGGCACCTGGATATGATCGATGGGAAATATATGGAAGATAGCTCACTAACGGCCGAAATCTGCATTGACAGTAATGTGAACAACTATGCAGATACGATAAACAATTCAGAATAGTCCATACTCTGACTACCACTAAAGTTCACCGAATACAGAAAGGTAAATATAATACGTTCTCTCACTGAAATAGAAAAATAATTCACAAAAATTTGTTGGAACCTGAATAAACATAACAACAACAACGACACACACGGTCGCAAACTATAACATAAACAGCAACAATAGTAACAACAATAATAATTCCTCTGAACATATCGACAATAACATCAACCACTTATAAAACAACTGTAATGGTAACTCCATAAACGGCTGCAACAATAACAAGGACGACAACAACAACAACAGTAATGACAACCTCACAAACAGCTGCAACAATAACAACAGAAAAACATCAAGAGGATAGTATGATCGAACAGAGAAACACCAAATGATACATGAACAAGAACAACTTTAGAATATGGGTCAAGTTCAGCACCAGCAGCAATGGAGAAAGGGATGCAGGTGAGGGATAGGTCAACATACGAAAGACTAATGCCACGAGTAAGAACGATAATGGTAACAACAAGAATAACAGTCACAGATAAACATGGACAGATACAAGCACGCCACATTTAGGGGCTAGAATAGCCATAGTAGGGACAGTGAAGCTAATGAAAACAAACGTAACGTCAGCAGAGCGGGAGATAAGAGCCATCAGGTTAACGTCGTGGATGGTAGTAAGAGTATAAACAACAACTATAACAATAAGAAGAACGGCGATAATGAGACTGCGAAAAACTACAACAATAATAGAAACAACTATGTAAATATGCAAACCAATACAAACATTACTGGCAACAAAAACACACAAGGAAACACCACCACCATCAACACCGACATCACCACCACCACCGCCACCGCCGCCGCCACCACCACCACCACCACCTGTAACAACAACGACAGACACAACCAGAGAAATGTTATGATAGATAGTGGTACAACGAATACACATGACACCTATACTTCCATGCCCTATTTTTCAATCTATGGGATAAAATCATACAATATTAGCCGTATTTATCCGAAAAACTTACCATTGAACAAAAGTTGGCAAACCCATGACGAAATTGAAACACGCTTCACCATAGGCAGTACTAAACTTAGACAAATTAGACAAACAATATATTAGTGGTCGGAATGGTAGAAAGGTACATCAACTGGACAAGATGTCCACAGGCGGCCTGAGCTGGCTCATACAGCACACAAGGAATAAGGAAGATGTGTGCTTCCACACGAACAGCTCCTGCATAATGTCGGTAGACAGCCTGCCGAACTACATCCAGGTGATGCAACCTCACATCACCAACATGAAGGAAACTCCGATACAGTTGTATGAGGAGAAAGAGAGATGATTCTCAACGCTCATATGATGATGTAGTCAAACATGCTAGGGGCAAAGAAGCGCAGGGGCCAACAACTTCTAGGCCAGCAGTAAGGACATCCCTGTACGGACTGCGCAAGGACCATAAGATGACCACTGACCCAGTGACAGGATAACCGATGAGACCGGTCTGCGGAGCCAATGTTGCCAACAACTACCGGATCTCCTACTTCCTCTCAATGATCATGTACCCTCTAATAAAAATGTCCCAATAATCAATGAGTGCAACCATGCCCACGAACTGACAGGATGCATAACAGGTAGTATGGACGTAGTGTCCCTATACTCATCCATTCATGTCGATTTTACTGTCGTGTGCAAGGTAGAGTTCCATGATGTTGACAGTAAAGAACTAGGCTCCTCCTGAGACTGACATGCGACAAAGACTACTTAGATAAGCATGGCATTAGTTGTTTCTGCACCACTAGATCGATAAGAGTTAGCCAACACCCCCGCCCACTATAACTTCTGTGACCAAGAAGACCCCTAATCACAGACGGAATGGGTGGACCAGAGGTATACATTCCCCCGAAAGTAAAGATCAGGTTAAAAAGATGGTCGCATATGCCGGTGGTGGGAGTAACAAGACTTCACTCAATAGCCATATATTTCAGTTTAATACCAAGATATACATCCAAAAGGAAGGTGCAGCCATCAGTGGCAGTATGACTGGCGATGTGGCTAACCTATTTATGGTATGGTGGGACAGGACACTTAAAGAGAAAGTACAAGAGAACTCCATAAACCTAAACATGCACTCCCGCTACGTGGATGATATCAACATAGTAGCCAAAGCATGCCTATAAGACAGTGTTAATGATCTACAAGTCAACAATATGGAGAGCATCCAGCAAATAGCTAATTCCATCCACCAGAGCATAGAAATAACGATAAACTACCCTAGTAAGCACGCTAACTATAAGATTACCCATTTTAGATACTGAAATCTGGCTACAAACAATGAACGGTAAGGTCCAGATCCTTCACTCTCATCATACCAAAACCATGGCCTCTGAGTAACTTGTTTTCAAGAACTTGTTTTCTTCACATAAAATTCAAGAAAATTTTAAAAGAATGTGGATGGTTCTGTCCAAGTGTATTTGACTTTCTGAAAGTATATGTATAAATGCATGATTGCATGTATGTATGTATGTATGTATGTATGTATGTATGTATGTATGTATGTATGTATGTACATGCATATATACATGCCCCCGACATTATCATGAAACCCATATTGTATAGATTACAATTTACAATTGATATTATTTTAGTACATTTGAATACCGATTCCTTATTAATGTTAATGTCGGTTTCTCTCAATTTCTGTAGCTTGTGGCCAAGAAGTTTTGCAATAGACGCCAGATAAATGAAACTAGAAACGTTTGTAAAATGACGAATACCTCTAGAAATTATCGAATATAGGTTTACCTCTCGCTTATTCTATTTGAGTAGTATCAATGTTGTACTTTCATAAATACAATTTAGCTAAATGGAATAGAATTTAGGTAAATAATATTTTTATAAATATGCTTTGACGATATTAATTACGTATACCAAAAATAAAAGTATCAAGTTTCCATTAATTTAAGGCCTCATGGACACATACGTATGTATGTATGTATGTATGTATGTATGTATGTATGTATGTATGTATGTATGTATGTATGTCTGCATGCATGTATGTACGTATGCATACATGCATGCATGTATGTATATATGTATGTATACACACTGACACATACTATACTAGGATTATTCGAAAGATCCTGGTAAAACGCAGTTGGTTAGTCCTCTAGAATGACCACAGCTGTTGTAGAAAACCCAGAAGACTCAATAGTTAAGCCATAAAACTTATTAATTAATTAAGCAATGGGTCAAATGCAATTCGTTCCGTATCAATATTAAACAGAAAATTTTGCTAATATGACAGGTGTAATACCACTCCATATTGAATGCAAGTACTTTTACATGCAATGAGATAATGTATTCTGTAAACAAAAAGGATGAAAGAAGTAGACGAGCACTACAATTGTTTGAAGCTACTATTTCAGACACACGCAAAACACACCAGCAGACGAATGCTGGAACGTACTTAAATATAATGTAATGTTTGTAATAAGAAATTATGCGAGAAAAATGCTGAAATGATATAGGTAAGAATCATTGCATGTATACGTATAGAGGCATAAATTCAAATGCTAAAAGAAAGTACACACACACTCACTCACATATACAAATGGTGTAGGTCGTTGGGCATATTGAGTGACGAAACATGAAAACCGAATGTTTATGAGGTAGTATATATCATGACAGTCAATGTAAGTGGAAAGTAATCGAAAGTTAGCTTTTGAGAGTTAAAGTTGTGGTAAGTGAACTAATTCCAACCAGATCTTCACATCAACATGAAGTAGTAACAGAGAAGTAATGTACAATAAAGAACTTGGTATACTTATTAATAAACTCATGTAAAACCTGCAGTGGAAAAATTCATACCTACAGTAAATAATGTTTAATAGATAAAGTACCTCGAACAGGAGGAAGGTGATGATCTTCCCAAAAGTTTCAGTAACTGCAAATTAATAGGGAGTAACAAAAATTGTATAATAGGTATTAGATTTACTAGCCGCTGGAGGTGTAGCGTAATCTGAGCTAGATAACGCATTAAAAGGTTTCGTCTCTGAATGGGTTATCTAGCTCAGAAACATGCCTGGCGTGTACTCTTCAGGAAATCCCCATACATGTGAATAGATTCATTGGTTGGTGTACACTACCTTTTCATAATTATGGTCTGTCAAATACATTAAATATTACAGGCAACACAACTCGCACATATACACGCTATAACACTAGGACACACTCCCGCAAACAAACACAATTATTCCTTCACATATGATTTTTTTTTCTGTACGAAAGGGAACCCTATTATAACATGATAAAGCGAATGAATATTATTTCAATTTATGCGTGGCTCTCGGGATTTAATGTTATTTGAAATGTGACAATATTTATTGAACATTATATAATTTTTTTAATGGAATATAAGCAAAATACCCATCGAAAGACACTTTGAATAATGTGCAACCGTCAAAGTTCAAGATTATACAACGTACTGATCTAATGTGAGAAATATGAGAACTACTCATTGAAATAGTTTCATAAATAAAGTTACAAGATGTTTGTAAATGCAGGAGACATATAGTACATTTCAAACTCCTAACCCTCTAAAACATTAATTACATAGTATAATAAGTGCACTAACCAATATTCTAACAAATAATTTGTTTTAAAGAGAAAGATAAATTAGTCATAATGATTTATGTAACATTTTTACCATGCACGAAAAAGATTGATGCATGTTTTGATAGAAAAAAAATGGAAAATTAAAAAAAGATGAAGACAATAGAGAGTCTGCAAAAGACGCAAAAGATAAGGTGGGAACGAAAGAGAAGGAATGAGAACGATTTAGCGAGAGAATGAGTGCGAGATTTCACTCGTTGACAATGAGGATGTGCTTGATGCAGAGGAAAGAGTATTGGTTGTACATTGAGATCCAACTCGAATTAATCTAACACGCAATTTATCACATCAAATGTGTATTATAAACTACATAGATGTATCGATGGTCAGTAAGGAAATAATATACCCCTCCCCTATTGTTCCTAAAATACATTTATGATTTATGTGGCCAGAACACGTGTCATAAAAATTCATGCTTTTTGAGTATTTATTTATGCACATCTTCCTTCAATCTCCCATGATGTTAGTGTTGTATTGCCGACGCATTTGAAATTTGAAG
>NW_026398591.1:0-1430 GCF_001194135.2 Octopus bimaculoides | reverse complement strand
CATAAACTGCCAGCAACCGAAAAGCGCCTCCATCGCTGCCGTCCACATCTAGGACAACCAGTCTACCCTCCGGGTCCGTAAATATCGTCTTTACTTGGAGATCCAGACTCTTGCGAAAAAGAACCGCCGTGCCACTACCGCCCATCCTCGGCAGACTGGGAGAAAAATAAATGTTAAACTGTCCGCCAAACATGGACTTTAGGGCCCGCGGTTCATGGAGTCTGGTCTCACTAATGGCTATGATATCCAAATTGTGTGACTTTATGTCATTTAAGAGGTACCCTTGTTTCCAAGGGGACCCCAAGCCACGCACATTGTATCTGAAATATGATGTATGCTTCTATTCGTCATATTCGGCAAACATCCTTTCTAAAATCTTTTTTACTCCCTTGCCTAAAGGATCTCAATAAACTTCATAGAATTTTCTATCCCTCCACGTTGCTATTATTTATGGCTCTGTAAGCAACACTGATAAAGCCTCTGCATCTGCTGCTTGCTTTGCATCCAACCTCACAGTGCACACAATAGATAAATCTCCTCCATAACTATTCCTTCCCACTCTGCCATTCTCATCATTCCAAATTTGAAGACATCAGCAGTTGCTTCAAGCCAAGGTCGTCAGTCCTGGCTACATCCCATATATTAATCTCAAATAACATGCAGCGCTATAGCCAGCTACTTATCTTTACCAACCTAACACTCTCTCTCTTCAGGAATGACTTTTAAGGAACTTGCTCATAAAGCCAGATCTACTGGACATCTACCCTCCTATATCACTCACCAATAAGAACTTGCACAAGAGCAAGTATCTCAAACATTTCTGAGCTGAGCATATAAAAAATGAAGTGAGTATTCCCTCAACATAATTATACTATGTATCATATTATAATACTATTTGCCTTGAATGTAAATATACTAAATACAGTATTCGTGGCACTCCGTCGGTTACGACAACGAGGGTTCCAGTTGATCCGATCAACGGAACAGCCTGCTCATGAAATTAACATGTAAGTAGCTGAGCACTCCACAGACATGTGTACCCTTAACGGGCAGATTCAGCGTGACACAGCTGGCCCTTTGAAATACAGGTACAACAGAAACAAGAAGAGTACAACAGGGTTCACCGCCACCCCTGCCAGGGAACTTTGGGTGTTTTCGCTCAATAAACACTTAACAATGCCCGGTCTGGGAATCGAAACTGCGATTCCGCTGCCCTAACTACTATTATAATAATTATTTACCTTGAAATTAACTATTCCTGATATTAATATAGTATTAATATATAATTATGCGCACAACTCAAAATTCTGACGTACTACAGCAATTCTGAGTTCAGATTCGGAATCAGCGTACTCGATTTCATTGGGTAGCAGACAATTTTTAGCGAATCAATTTAGATGAGATGCAGTTTGGGTTCGTGCCAGGTAAAA
>NW_026398590.1:0-383 GCF_001194135.2 Octopus bimaculoides | reverse complement strand
AAACGCAAACTCGACCTCGGCTGAATTTGAACTAGCTCAATGCGTAAAGACGGACGAAATATCGCTAAGCATTTTGTCCAGTGTGCTAACGATTCTGTCAGCTCACCGCTTTATGATAAAAATAGATTTTTAAGAAATGATCCAGACTTAGGCTCAAGCTTCATATATCTTCTGTACTAGCTTTTAGTTTTGTCAATGTTGTTCATAACACTCTTAGATACGGTTATAAACTTTTTGGGACCAATACCCTCATCTCTATTTATTCTTTTACTCTTTTATTTGTTTCACTGCCTGAAAGAGTCTTTTTAATCGAAGAAATCAACGCCAGGGCTTATTATTCGTAAGCCTAGTTCTTACTCTATCGTTATCTTTGCCGAACTGCT
>NW_026398589.1:0-266 GCF_001194135.2 Octopus bimaculoides | reverse complement strand
ACACACACACACACATACAGACGCATAATGCCATATACACAGACACACTGACACACTGACACACACATACACACATACATGCAGACATTTGGTCCAGTAACTACGGAACCAAATTTCCTGCTGTTTCCTGCTGCTTCCATCTTGATATAGCTAGGATAACACACACTTTAACTTCATCTTTGCATGTAAAGAGCAATTATTACCATAACTTAACAGATGTTTTAGCAGTAGGACACTATACTTGATGCATAATATACATACACACA
>NW_026398588.1:113-436 GCF_001194135.2 Octopus bimaculoides | reverse complement strand
GATGATGATGATGGTGATGATGATGATGATGATGATGATTGTGATGATGACAATAACGTCAATGATAACGAAATTGATGATGATAACGATGACAATATAGATGATGGTGATGATTGTGATAATGACAATGACGATGATGATGGTAATGATGATGAAGATGATGATGTTGATGACAATATAGATGATAGTGACGATGGTGATAATGACGATGATTATGATGATGATTATGATGATGATGATGATGATGACCATAATAAAGCTAATGATCATGATGAGCATGATGATGGTGGTTTATAGCAGTGGTGGTTGTGGTGGGGTAGGTT
>NW_026398588.1:0-103 GCF_001194135.2 Octopus bimaculoides | reverse complement strand
AGCATGATGATGGTGGTTTATAGCAGTGGTGGTTGTGGTGGGGTAGGTTGATTGTGAGGCCTGTGAGGATGATGTTGATGATGATGATGATGATGATGATGAT
>NW_026398587.1:0-225 GCF_001194135.2 Octopus bimaculoides | reverse complement strand
ATGCACAAATGTGTTGAAACAAAGTAAGACGACGAATAGAAAGGCTCCAGCTGGGACGTTTCTTCGTTGGGTGTGTCCAAATGAGCCTACTCGACTCACAGCATCTCGCCGCCAGCTATCGAAACTTAATAAGTCTTGTAGTTATTGGAGCCTTAGCTTTCACCAGGAGGGTAAGCAAATGCGATTACACACACTAGCGCACAAAATATAAGCACGCATATACGC
>NW_026398586.1:0-200 GCF_001194135.2 Octopus bimaculoides | reverse complement strand
TGTCTTGGTTAATGTCAGCTCAATGCAATCCTCGTGAGATACAGCAAACTAATACTACAAGTCTTAGAGGCTTATTCTCTTTTTTTGCAACTCCATGGCTGAAGAATCAGCAATAGTCAACCACCATGGCAAAGACAAGACTGATAATTATAGATTGATGTGGTATGTGCAATACCTAAAGAAGAATATACTGGTTTCTT
>NW_026398585.1:0-287 GCF_001194135.2 Octopus bimaculoides | reverse complement strand
GAGGCTCAAGGTTAAATAACCAAAAGCCGAAACCTGGTTTGTGGATATCCATAATTGCATAATATTTTTATTTGTGCTGTTAAATGTTTTATTTCTTTTTGTTTTCCTCGCATACTGTTTTTCTTTGTTATATTGGTGCGCTACGGTGGATTATTTAAGACTTAGCTCTTATTTCTAGCAGGTAAATGCTTGTTAAGCATCATTACACTTCGTGCAAATTTATAATTCATAGCTCTCTAAAGCTATTATAACTGCATTCCACCCATGCCACTACTGGTGATATCATC
>NW_026398584.1:0-432 GCF_001194135.2 Octopus bimaculoides | reverse complement strand
ATATATATATAATTTTGTTGTTATCAAACATGTTTTTTAAGTCTAGTTTAACGCAAGCTTACCAGATTGTGGATTGTGGTCAGTTGTTGCAAATGTCTTGCGTGTTACAGAAGATTGAATCCTTTGATTACAACTTATGGTTGGTATGAGGGAATCAGAGCGAGTGGGTGGAGAGCGGAGAGTGATTTTCACTGTTGAATATCACAGAGAAATATATAATTGTGTATGTGTATGCGTCTGTGTATGTGTATGCGTCTGTGTATGTGTGAGTTTCGTTTCGATTTATATACGTGTATACATACATACCTACCTACCTACCTACCTACATACATACATACATACATAGATACATATATATATATATCCACGTCCCTATATATAGAAATGTATGTATATGTATATATATATATATATACACACACACACACACAC
>NW_026398583.1:0-489 GCF_001194135.2 Octopus bimaculoides | reverse complement strand
TAAATTTAAAACCTGATGACTACCCTATCTTCCATCTGTGATACAAAGGATGTTGCAACACCTCAGTAGGAAACCAATGACACAGATTTTCAGCTACTAGTCATGTGTCATATAATTGTGATATAATTCTCAGTAACTTGGTCCATTAATTTGATACCTCTGCAGCTAGCCCTCTGGGGCATCTCCTTTGCCCTTGTAGCAGTTGATGATCAGACTGTTAGGCCAGTTATTGGGTTCACAGGTATCAATCTACCAGTGAATGTTCCTAATAGGTCAGCTGTCTTCTCCACTTTCTTATCTTTAGTTGTGCTTTCACAGATACAGCTGTCAACTTCAATGGTTGCTCTTTTTGTTGGGTCTACTTGCAGCACCCCCTATTTGTTCCATGCATTCTCTTCATTCAGTAACACGTTGAGGTAGCATTTTCATATCTTTTTTTCCAGTGTCAGAAAAGACAAGTACATTACTATTATTCTACTACATACAATT
>NW_026398582.1:3197-4450 GCF_001194135.2 Octopus bimaculoides | reverse complement strand
TCAAATGACTGAAACAAGTAAAAGAGTAAAAGAGTAAGGAGTAAGTGAATTAGATTCAGTTTTAGATTCAGTTTTAGAATTACGTCAATATACCAAATGTGAAAATATTGACTCAGTTTTAAAATTTCAAAATGGAAAGCCAAGCAGAAAAGATCCAGATTAGTAAATATACTATTAATACCAGGAAAGTACCAAATGCCCTTTTCACCATTTTTTAAAACCTAAATCAGCTACAAATTAGAGATGGAGTTTTCAATCTCATGCTAAATAATATAAGAAAATCAGATGGAATTCTGGTTTAAGCATTCCATATAACCCCTCTTAACTTTTTCATTTTTTGGGGAATTTTCAGAAAATTTTGTAATTTACAGACAAATTTGTAATTTACACGTGGGATTTCATATGAAAATAGTGATTTTGTGTGTGTGTGTGTGTGTGTGTGTGTGTGTGATTTTAAGGTGATTTAGCTGTTGTTTCTTGCACACCTCACGACCACCTGATACCTTCCTCATTTTTTTATTTGTCACCCTGACATTTATTGATGTTTTTCAGTATTTTTCTCCCCATGAACACATCTAATGTAATGATAATTCACTCAAGGTTGGTCCATTGCTGGGATTTAAGCAAAAAAATTATCCTGTCTGTATTTTAAACTCTGATTTTTTTTAAAGGAGTGGAACTATTGGAGAGGGGAGAGGTTTAAAAATTAAAAAAAAAATTTTTCCATAATAATATGGAGGAGTGGCTGTGTGGTAAGTACCTTGCTTACCAACCACATGGTTCTGGGTTCATTCCCACTGCGTGGCACCTTGGGCAAGTGTCTTCTACTATAGCCTCGGGCCGACCAAAGCCTTGTGAGTGGATTTGATAGACAGAAACTGAAAGAAGCCCGTCGTATATATGTATATATATATGTATGTGTGTATATGTTTGTGTGTCTGTGTTGGTCCCCACCCAACATCGCTTGACAACCGATGGTGGTGTGTTTGCGTCCCGTAACTTAACGGTCAAGCAAAAAGAGACCGATAGAATAAGTACTAGGCATCCAAAGAATAAGTCCTGGGGTCGATTTACTCGACTAAAGGCGGTGCTCCAGCATGGCCACAGTCAAATGACTGAAACAAGTAAAAGAGTAACAGAGAGTATAAATTCCCACTTGTAGAACACAAATTGGCAAAAATTTTCTAAAAATTCCAAAATGTTGAAAAATTATGAGGGATTTATATGGGGTTCCTTAAACCAGAATTCCACTG
>NW_026398582.1:769-1317 GCF_001194135.2 Octopus bimaculoides | reverse complement strand
ATATATATTATTGTTATTATTGTTATTGTTGTTGTAATAAAGTATTTTCAACGGATCAATTTTGAGCTCTATTTAAAGTTGATATATATTCAAAAACTCAACTGTGAGTTTTTTGCTAAGATTGTTAACAGATACTATATTTTTTACCAAATTTTTTGGTTAAAAAAAATATATATTTAATATATACATATATATACATATATATATATATACACACATGTAAAGTTCTAAACCATATTAAAGCACGTGAAATTTTCTCTATTTTGATATGCATATGCGAATTCACAATTTACAACTTGAATTTATAAAAATGCCATTTTTACATTGTTATACTAGCGTTCTTGAATTAAATGGCATCACTGTACCCACCCACCTACATATGTACATACAAACGTACGTACACAAATACGTACGTACATACATACTCTTTTACTCTTTTACTTGTTTCAGTCTTTTGACTGTGGCCATGCTGGAGCACCGCCTTTAGTCGAGCAAATCGACCCCAGAACTTATTCTTTGGAAGCCTAGTACTTATTCTATCGGTCTCT
>NW_026398582.1:0-759 GCF_001194135.2 Octopus bimaculoides | reverse complement strand
TTCTTTGGAAGCCTAGTACTTATTCTATCGGTCTCTCTTTTTGCCGAACCGCTAGGTTGCGGGGACATAAACACACCAGCATCGGTTGTCAAGCGATGGTGGGGTGGGGGACAAACACAGACACACAAACACATACAAATATACATATATATATACATATATACGACGGGCTTCTTTCAGGCCACGCAGTGGGACTGAACCCGGGACCATGTGGTTGGTAAGCAAGCTACTTACCACACAGCCACTCCTACGCCTATACGTACATACATGCATACATACATACATACATACATACATACATATATACATATATACATAGGCGCAGGAGTGGGTGTGTGGTAAGTAGCTTACTTACCAACCACATAGTTCTGGGTTCAATCCCATTGCGTGGCATCTTGGGCAAATGTCTTCTACTATAGCCTCAGGCCGACCAAAGCCTTGTGAGTGGATTCGGTAGACGGAAACTGAAAAGAAGCCCGTCATATATATATATATATATGTATATCTTTGTGTGTCTGTGTTTGTCCCCTCCAACATCGCTTGACAACCGATGCTGGTGTGTTTACGTCCACGTCAATTAGCGGTTCGGCAAAAAGAGACCGATAGAATAAGTACTAGAGCGTAAAAAAAAAACCTCATAAGGGAAGAAAAAACCCATCATTTTTTCCCTATATAATAATGCCTCACGCTAAGTGGGACTTTTGGAGTCCGTCTTAGCATGAGGCATTTATGATGTCGAGGGTTCCAGTTGATCCGATC
>NW_026398581.1:0-381 GCF_001194135.2 Octopus bimaculoides | reverse complement strand
TAGATAGATAGATAGATAGATAGATAGATAGATAGATAGATTGTGTATGTGTATGTATGTATGTATGTATGTATGTATGTATGTATGTTGGCTGCAATCCAGTTCATTTTTCTGGGTGTTTGAACCGCAGATGGCTCCGCAATCCAAGGTTTGCATGAAACATACGGGGACATTGTGGACAAGGGATAGAAGGGGCTGGGTTGAGAAGGAGAATGCGCTGCTTTCTCTCCTGTCTCTAGAGTTCAGCTCTTGCGACTCGGGCTTTCTCAAAGTCCGCAGAACCCGTTTTGATTTTGTGTCTCCAGAGGTATCTTCCCAGTGTGCGGGGTCAATGTTGGTGCTTTTCAGGGTTGATTTGAGTTGGTCCTTGTACCTCCTCAA
>NW_026398580.1:0-317 GCF_001194135.2 Octopus bimaculoides | reverse complement strand
TATATGTGTAGATTTGTATGTTTTGTTTTACGTATATAATCTCATGCATATAGTTTCATGTCTAGACATGCTCATATATATTTAAATAATAAACTTCTGAAAAGTTTTACATATTTTTTACAGTTCCACTAATGCCTTGCATCTGTAGTCTTCGAATCAGCCTTCTCTTTTCTGGTTTTGAGGCAATGTGTTAAATATTCCAGAGCTCTAATAATTACAGGTATAAATCTGAACTTGAATATACATGTATGTATATATGTATGTATATATGTATGTATGTGTGTATGTCATTATTCAGTTTATTTCAAGATTTCTTG
>NW_026398579.1:0-537 GCF_001194135.2 Octopus bimaculoides | reverse complement strand
ATATATATATATATATAATCATGTAGAGAATGGAGAAACAAACACAGGAAATAGCAGGTCGATTGCGCTAGTTACCCATTAATTTAATCAATTATGTGGAGATTATGTAATGTTGCATTTGCGATCGTTTCAATTTGCCAATTTGATTGGCAGATTTCTTCAGAATTTTGAGAAGTCTGTTTAAGTGCATGGTGTGAGAGATGCACGAATAGAAGATAGGGGATATACTAATGTAAAAGGATGCATATAGTAGAATGAGAATAAAGGTAAGTTATAGTGAGTCTTACATTTTAGTGGAAATCAGGGTTAATAATATTTCTTCGAAGAAGAGGTAGGATGGGTGCTGTTTAAGTTTGTAGTTCCAATCTTAGTCAAGCGCATAACGCACGTGGTTGTTTTTAAAATTCGGGCGAATGTTATTTTTTTTAGCACCGGCGGTGTGAGTAACTCTAAGTTTTGGTGAAGAAGGAGCTAAATATGTCCTAGTACATATTTAATTATACTTAGAAAATGAATTTTGTAGTGTGTAGACAAATT
>NW_026398578.1:0-396 GCF_001194135.2 Octopus bimaculoides | reverse complement strand
TAAACATGTACAATTAATTATATCCTGGTCAACATTATTATTATTAGAATTAATATTAGAATAATTATTAAAGTTAAATTTATAGTACTTATTTAACTTAAATTTATTAAAAGAAGAGATAATATTAGCAACATTATTAGTAGTAGAATAACCTACACCAAAATTATTTTTAGAAAAAATATGATGATATTTTTTATTATCTCTAAGGAATAAATCAATAACTTTTAAAACTTCATTTATAATGTTAGTTTTAACTTGAACGCCGTATGGAATAATTAGCCAGAGTTTGTTCTTATTATAGATATTATTGAATTTATTATTGGTATTATTCAATTTATTATTATCTTTAAAAAAATTAAAATAATATTTAAAATTGTTTCCATTAAAATTAAGTTT
>NW_026398577.1:0-483 GCF_001194135.2 Octopus bimaculoides | reverse complement strand
CTATCTCTCTATCTATCTATCTATCGCTGTGTATATTTGTTTATGTATGAGGTGCTGATTTTTGCGGGATGCGATTAAACATTTACTGCACTGTTGCCATGTTCTCTGCTGATCTTGGACAGTGGTTGGACAGCCACTTCTTCGTGAATCGTTCACAGAGCCTATGG
The DNA here is from genome assembly GCF_001194135.2 of Octopus bimaculoides. NCBI lineage: Eukaryota > Metazoa > Mollusca > Cephalopoda > Octopoda > Octopodidae > Octopus > Octopus bimaculoides. The sequence continues at coordinate 316 of NW_026398577.1, read as the reverse complement.
TCATCAGCTTTCCATGACAACGTTTTATTGTCTCTGGATGTAGTGTTGCATGCTTTCCATTACATGCACACCACCATCTTTGAACCAAAACAAAAGGATTCCACAATTCATTGCGTGCTGCTATCTTAGCCCCTGAAAAGTCAAGCGACCGGCGAACTGGAAATTACAAAATAAGAAATAAGGCACTAAGAACATTTTAAAAATCCTCATTAGTGTTCTATATATAAAAAATGTTTTCGTCATGACTTCAGTATTACTAAAATTCTATGAGTCATTTCCAATTCCTAGGTACGTTCGACTTATCATATACCCTATA
>NW_026398576.1:0-429 GCF_001194135.2 Octopus bimaculoides | reverse complement strand
ATAGGGAAGTTCCTACTCACCGCGTCTCGGAACTGCCGGACCAAATTTGACTCAGCAATTAGCTCATGCTTTTTCAAATTTTTCTGTACTGTAACATATTTGTCTTCCTCCCCACATTTCAATCATTAATTTAATTAAAACCTTTAGCATCACGTTTACAACCCCCTCCCTTTATATCTCTATGTAAACAAGCGTTCTTATTCCTAAAGCCCATGGAATAATATCATTGATCCCTTTATATCTCTATGTAAACAAACGTTCTAACGGTCAGTGACCATGTAACATCTTAGCTCGTAAGTTACCTCATCATTTCGTATTTGTCTTGCTTTAAATGTTTATCTATGGATTCCCTGAAGAGGAATATATGAGGAATTCCAGAAGCTCTTACTTCTTTGTAAAAGAGCTCTCTCATATATTTTGAAACATGTG
>NW_026398575.1:0-382 GCF_001194135.2 Octopus bimaculoides | reverse complement strand
TATATATATATATATATATATATATATATATATTCGTGTGCATATGTATATATACAGAGGGAAAGAGAAAGAGAGGGAGTGATGAATATATAAATAGAGAGATACATATAACTGTATGTGTAAGTGTGTGTGTTCGTATGAAATTCTTTATAATTTAAGTTTTTACGTTTACCAAATAACAAGCACAAACATTAATGGTATTAACTTAAAGTACATATCGCCTTTACGATGTAGCTTGCATTGCAATCATTTTATGTCACATCTATGTCTAAGCCTACCCACATCAAATGCTATACATATACACATATACACATTGCATACTTTATAAAACGTAGTTTACACTTACACACATATATGTATATGTATATATGGGCATATATAT
>NW_026398574.1:0-319 GCF_001194135.2 Octopus bimaculoides | reverse complement strand
TATATGCGTGTTGGGGTGTATTTATTGAATCTTATACACCTCGCTTGTATATTTACCACTTTCAAGGTTCCGCTCGCTATGAAACACATGTAACCCGGATCTTTTCAATTCTATCCCTTAACTCTTGTGTATATAATTAATTTACCATTTGCTCATTCCTTACACATTTAGGATGAACGGTTGTATATCATCTAATACCTTTTCATCCTGTTTTGTATATTTTCACCGGTCAACTATGAAAATTGGATTTGAATGTTTTCTGTTTTTAGTGGCTGTATATTACTACTACTACTACTACTACTACTACTACTACTACTAC
>NW_026398571.1:0-383 GCF_001194135.2 Octopus bimaculoides | reverse complement strand
TTCTGTCTGTCTGTCTGTATTCCTCATCCTACCCCTCTTCCCATTCTCTTGTTCTCTTCCTCTCTCACTTTTATACTACGTCATTTCTTGTTATGCCTCTCTCTCTCTCTCGTTGTATTCTTTCTTCTCCCCTTTTCACTCCACCCATTCTGTCTGTCTGTTTGTATTCCTCATCCTACCCCTCTTCCCATTCTCTTTTTCTCTTCCTCTCTCTCTTTTATACTACGTCATTTCTTGTTATGCCTCTCTCTCACTCTCGTTGTATTCTTTCTTCTCCCCATTTCCCTCCACCCTTTCTTTCTGTCTGTCTCTTTTCCTCCTCCTCTCCCTCCACCTCCCATTCTCTTTTTCTCTCCCTCTTTCTCTGTTATACTACGTCATTT
>NW_026398570.1:0-295 GCF_001194135.2 Octopus bimaculoides | reverse complement strand
TATATATATATATATATATGCAGATGTGCTCATCTCCGTATTCATAGTAATTGTCTTGGATATAAACCCGATGAAATATTTGTCATCCAGTGAAGCGAACACGGAATTTACCCATTGGATGATTTACAGTGGGATTGCTCACCTTAACAACTCGATGTGCTTAGTCTGAACCCGAATTATAACTGTATGCTTGTACAGTACCCGATTGGATATTTATCCTCCTCTATTCATCATCATCGTATATGTATATGTGTGTGTATGTATGTATGTATGTATGTGTATATATATATATATA
>NW_026398569.1:0-210 GCF_001194135.2 Octopus bimaculoides | reverse complement strand
ATAATAATAATAATAATGATGATGATGATGATGATGATTTCAAATTTTTGTCCCAAGGGCAGCTAGGGGGGAGGGGATTAAGTCAATTACATCAATCCCTGGTGCATAACTGGTACTTGTTTAATAATAATAATGCCCTGATGCAGTACCAGGCAGTGGCTCTCATGGCTCCTGGTCTTAATTGATTGGAAGTGTTATCATGTACATTGT
>NW_026398568.1:0-289 GCF_001194135.2 Octopus bimaculoides | reverse complement strand
ACATACATACATACATACATACATACATACGTACATACATACACATCTACATATACATGTTTATATGTATGTATGTATTCGTATATATATGCACTTTACAGTGTTTCTGGCGCTGAGTAAGGAATTTACCTTCATGTGGTTTTAATATTCTCATGGCAAGTCAGCTTCCTGACCGACGTAATTAACCAAACCTTCGTAAATGATTTAGCAGCAAAGTTTGGCAGAAACATGTGTAGAACACCAGACTAGATCTTTTGCACTGATTTCTGTTTTGCCTTTCCATCGTAGG
>NW_026398567.1:0-308 GCF_001194135.2 Octopus bimaculoides | reverse complement strand
CAATCCATTGGACTATTATATGTGGTGCGTTGTTGAGAGAGAGGTCAATGAACACGCCCATGCATTCTTTGAAAGCTGCCATAGTCAGAGTAATGTCCAGAATGATCCAGGACCACTTGCTTCGAGCATGTAGATGATTTAGATCTCATATACAAGCAATTGTTGAAGATGAACGCCGCTTTATAGTATAACTTTATAGAAAAAAATTATTTTAATGCCCGTAGCATTTTTTGTATATGTTTTTTTTTATAAACATAAATCTGTCGTGAAAAATCTTGCGCCCTCTCTCTCTCTCTCTCTCTCTCTCT
>NW_026398566.1:0-343 GCF_001194135.2 Octopus bimaculoides | reverse complement strand
ATATATATATATATATGTATATGTGTGTATATATGTGTATATATATATATGCATATATACATGTATATATGTGTATATATATGTATACATATACATGTGTGTGTATATGTATATATATAATGTATATATATATATATATGTACCTATATATGTATATATATACCTATATATGTATATATGTATCTATATATGTATCTATATATATATATGTGTGTGTGTATGTATGCATGCATGTTTGCATGTATATGTAAATGTGTGTATCATGTATGCATGTGTGTGTAGACACACATGCATGTATATGTATACACACATACACACACACACACACACACACACACACACA
>NW_026398565.1:0-219 GCF_001194135.2 Octopus bimaculoides | reverse complement strand
ATGCATGCATGTATGTATGTATGTATGTGTGTATGTATGTGTGTGTATGTGTCTGTGTGTGTGTGTGTGTATGTGTGTGTGTGTGTATACTTTGTGAGTTAACAAGGCAGCCAATGGTTTCATTAGAAGTGATCTTCACAATTGTTCAAGTATGCTTTGTGGAAGTGTTGATACAGGTCTCCATTAGAGATGAGAATACTGATATTAGCGTTTATATAT
>NW_026398564.1:0-283 GCF_001194135.2 Octopus bimaculoides | reverse complement strand
ATAATAATAATAATAATAATAATAATAATAGTAATATTAATAATAATAATCTTTTCTACTAAAGGCAGGCACAAGGACCGAAATTTTGGGGGAGGGGACAAGTCGATTGCATCGCCCTCAATGTTTCACTGGTACTTAATTCATTGACCCCGAAAGGATGAAAGATAAAGTCAATCTCAGCAGAATTTGAACTCAGTTCATAGTGACAGACAAAATACTGCTAAACATTTCATCCAGCTTGACACCTTAATAATAATAATAATAATAATAATAATAATAATAA
>NW_026398563.1:0-309 GCF_001194135.2 Octopus bimaculoides | reverse complement strand
CACACACACACACACAAACACGCGTGCGTGTGTGTGTAAATGTACTGGTTTACAAATTTTGGCTTTAGGCCAGCAATTTCGGAGGAGGGCGTAAGTCGATTATATCGACTCCAGTGCTCAGCTGGTACGCATTTTATCGACCCTGTAAGAATTTGATCTCAGAACGTAAAGACAGACGAAATGCCGCTTTGCGTTTTGCCCATCACGTTAACGTTTCTGCCAGCTCGCTGCCTTTCTGTGTGTAAATATATTAGATGCTACATTATATTACTGATTTACCGACGCGTTAAAGTAACGTGCAAGTGGTTG
>NW_026398561.1:0-251 GCF_001194135.2 Octopus bimaculoides | reverse complement strand
CACTTAGGAGTGAAGTCAGTTTCTCGAAAGGGACATCTGTTACTGATTCTTCATTAGGTACTAAGTTTCCCTTTTGCAAAGTAAAGAAAAATTCTGCAAGGGTTTGTGTCTTTGCCAATGCAGTAGCATTTTTTTCACTTCTTTTATTGGAAATATTTTGTTGACAGCTGAATAGTTTGTGATATACTGGTTATTCTGTGTGAAAATATAATCTGAATAAAAGCAAAGAGAAAATAGTCTCAAAAACAAAA
>NW_026398560.1:0-259 GCF_001194135.2 Octopus bimaculoides | reverse complement strand
TTATTAATATTATTATTATCATTATTACCATCATTATCATTATTTCCATTTATTATTAAAAGGTATTATTGAACGTTCTTTTAGTTTCAACTTCTGTCTTGTACTAATAGTAGGAGCAAGAGAGACAACTTGGTGAATAGATTAAATTTCACAGGTCTGTAAATAGATTCGGCAGATGGTGAAGAGATCAGAGGTCAAATGTGTTTACTAATGAGAGCGCTGACCTTGGCCTTGAAAAGAACCAATTCACCTTGTTCTA
>NW_026398559.1:0-227 GCF_001194135.2 Octopus bimaculoides | reverse complement strand
TTTTTCCCCTTTTACCAAGCCACTGTTTACGACATTTAACATTTCGATAGCAGATCGATTTTTCATCACCAGTCACAGGTCTATCCAAAAAGAGTGAAATAAGTTCGCGAGAATGGAGAGAAGAGCAGATGTCAGCGCAGGATTTGCAGTTGCTTTGGGACAATTCATGAGGCACCAATTTTCCAAGTTTAGGAATCTTTCCAAGTTGTTGAAGATGATGATGAACA
>NW_026398558.1:4108-4304 GCF_001194135.2 Octopus bimaculoides | reverse complement strand
CATCGGAAAGGGAGGTCCTGTCAGCGGGAATTGTGCCGCTGGCGGGACAAGTTGAGATCCCTCCCTCTGAGGAGGAAGAAGAGTGTATCCTCCTGTACCTCAGAGGTGGAAAGGTTCAGAAACATTTGGAATACGAATACATAGAGAGATTCGTCTCGGCCTGCGAAAGCAGTTCAAGGTGGCCCCAGCAGGTGGC
>NW_026398558.1:3786-3975 GCF_001194135.2 Octopus bimaculoides | reverse complement strand
TGCGGCGGAGAGCCTGCTTGAAAGGCATATGAAGTGATGTATTGTGATTAGAAATATATGGATTTAGCTCGAACAAATGTATTCGATGGGTTATCGGTCGGTGGGCGCCGGTGCCCCTCCCATTTTTTATTTCAACCCATTTTATCACCCTCATCTCATTAATGTCCGTGTCCAGCCCGCAGCTTCTTT
>NW_026398558.1:0-130 GCF_001194135.2 Octopus bimaculoides | reverse complement strand
CATTTTAGTTATATTATAGTTGTTAATTAGCTCACCTTTCTTTTGTGCCGAATGTCCAATTAGTCTTCCTCCTCTCTCACTCCCTCTCTCTCTCTCTTTCACACACACACTCACATAAACACACACAATT
>NW_026398557.1:261-446 GCF_001194135.2 Octopus bimaculoides | reverse complement strand
TCTATCTATCTATCTATCTATCTATCTATCTATCTATCTAACTGCCTGTCAGTTTGTCTATCTGTCTGTCCGTCTCTCCATCTAACTAGCTGTCTGTCTGTCCGTCCGTCCGCCGTTTCGCCTGTCTGTCTGTCCGTCCGCCGTTTCGCCTGTCTGTCTGTCTCGCAGTCTCTCTGTCTCTCTAT
>NW_026398557.1:0-251 GCF_001194135.2 Octopus bimaculoides | reverse complement strand
CCGTCCGCCGTTTCGCCTGTCTGTCTGTCTCGCAGTCTCTCTGTCTCTCTATCTTTCTATCTATCTTTCTGTCTAACCGCTAACCAGTCAGGTCTAGCTACCATGTAGAGGTCTCATTGACTCATACACACTAACACGATGGTAGGATGTGATTTGAGGGATATGTGGCTGCTATTTCTGCCTGGTTTGACAGTAGAGTGTGATTTTGAAGGAGATTTGGTTTCTCTTCCTAGCCGGTCTACTTACCATGT
>NW_026398556.1:0-584 GCF_001194135.2 Octopus bimaculoides | reverse complement strand
GGAGAGAAGCCATATAATTGTGGTATTTGTGGTAAATCATTTTCTCAAAGTGATGCCTTAAAGAAACACAACCGTGTCCATACAGGAGAGAAACCGTATCATTGTGATGTTTGTGGTAAATCCTTCTATCAAAATTGTAACTTAACGAAACACAAACATATTCATACAAGGGAGAAAGGAAAAGGGTAGAGATTTTTTGTTTTGTTGTTTCAATATTCACCTCCCACTCATATTTATTTCCCATGGTGTAAGGACCTCTATACCAAATCCACTTCTGATAACCCTACACATTATTCTTTCTTGAATATCGCATCCTGTAATTACAGCATATTTCCTGTTTATTGTATTTTAAATGCTTCACTCATTAATTATGTTACACAATAACTTACAATATTAATTTTTTATACTCAGGAATATTGTAAAGGGAAATATTTATGTAAACAATGACTCCAAATACAAAACAAAACAGACCTCAAAGGAAGAACATGAGGCATAAGTGTAGTTTAGTACCCCACACCTGACTGATTCCTTGTTAGTTTCTGATTGATGATTTCTTTAAATCAAACTCTGTTTTTCAATTGTTG
>NW_026398555.1:1564-1676 GCF_001194135.2 Octopus bimaculoides | reverse complement strand
AAGTTCCGTATCTCTTGGCCCGAACGGGCGTACGTACGTTCAGGCTAAGGGCAACGGATGAAGTTCCATAGCACTTGGCTCGAACGTGCGTACGTAAGTTCAAGCCAAGGGC
>NW_026398555.1:1250-1352 GCF_001194135.2 Octopus bimaculoides | reverse complement strand
AGTTCCGTAGCACTTGGTTCGAACGGGCCTACGTACGTTCAGGACAAGAGTAACGGACGAAGCTCCGTAACTCATCGACAGAACGGGGGTACGTTGAGGCAA
>NW_026398555.1:896-1008 GCF_001194135.2 Octopus bimaculoides | reverse complement strand
ACGAAGTTCCGTAGCTATTGGCTCGAACGGGCGTACGTAGGTTCAGGCAAAGGGCAACGGAAGAAGTTTCGTAGCTCTTGGCTCGAACGGCCGTACGTACGTTCAGGCCAAG
>NW_026398555.1:613-747 GCF_001194135.2 Octopus bimaculoides | reverse complement strand
GGCCAAGGGCAACGGACGAAGTTCCGTAGGTCTTGGCTCGAACTGGCGTAAGTACGTTCAGGCCAAGGGCAACGGACGAAGTTGCGTAGCACTTGGTTCGAACGGGACTACGTACGTTCAGGAAAAGAGCAACG
>NW_026398555.1:467-603 GCF_001194135.2 Octopus bimaculoides | reverse complement strand
GACGAAGCTCCGTAGCTCTTCGACAGAATGGTCGTATGTTGAGGCACGAGCAACGGAAAAATCTCCGTAGCCCTTCGACACAACGTGCGAACGTTGAGGCAAGAGCAACGGACGAAGCTCCGTAGCTCTTCGGCAG
>NW_026398555.1:354-457 GCF_001194135.2 Octopus bimaculoides | reverse complement strand
CGTAGCTCTTCGGCAGAACGAGCATACGTTGAAAACAAGAGCAACGGATGAAACTCCGTAGCTCTCCGGCAGAACGAGCGTACGCACGTTCAGGCCAAGTGCA
>NW_026398555.1:0-133 GCF_001194135.2 Octopus bimaculoides | reverse complement strand
CAAGGGCAACGGACGAAGTTCCCAAGCTCTTGGCACGAACAACCGTACGTACGTTCAGGCCAAGAGCAATGAACGAAGTTCCATAGCTCTTGGCTCGTACGGGCGTACGTACGTTCAGGCCAAAGGCAACAGA
>NW_026398554.1:0-276 GCF_001194135.2 Octopus bimaculoides | reverse complement strand
ATATATATATATATATATATATATATATATACATACATACTGATTACTTTCACAAGTGTGAGAGAGGTGGTTTAAAAAAAATAGTTGTAGTCCAGGAGTGTACAAATTTGAAATAAATTTATTATTTGACTGGTAAATTTATTTTTTCATCTATCATGAATTATGGTAGCCATGTTGAGAGACACCCAAATTCCACGGTTGACTGAATCAATATTGAATAGCTTTGTATTATTAATAAATTTGTGTGTGGATGTGTGCGTGTGTGTGTGTGTGTGT
>NW_026398553.1:0-487 GCF_001194135.2 Octopus bimaculoides | reverse complement strand
CTCTGCTATAAACTGTTTTCCAACGGTTTTCCTTTTTTCGGAAGCGTCTCGGTAGTGGTCTCACGAAGCTTCTTCTGGAATTCCTCATGGTTCTTCGGATGGCTGTAGTTATCCTCTCGCTAAAATGGGGGTATTTTAAGTAAGCATGTGTTGCTGGGTTTTCTATGTGTTCGGCATGTTGGTCGTCTTGGATACTTAAGCCGATTTACAATGGATCTAGGATACCCGTTGGTTTTCAATATATCTAGGAAGCGTTTAGTGTGGGTCACCTTGTCCTCCGTTCTTGCCTTGGATGCGTGCAAGTTCATTTCTGGCATATCCTATTTTGGCACCGAGTGGAAGTGCTGAATTGTATTGGACAAACGTATCGCTACTGGCTGCTTTCCTGTAGGACTCGGTGTGGATCTCCCCTTCTGTTATATTCAGTTTGAAATCAAGTAATGATAGTGAACCAGTGATTTCGGGATGTTCTATAGTGAACTTTATG
>NW_026398552.1:0-314 GCF_001194135.2 Octopus bimaculoides | reverse complement strand
TACCTCATTTCGATCTTCAGCCAAATATTTTAATAAATTTGCCAATGTCTGAATAACTCAAGTAAATTTTGACCATGCGACATCAAGACCACGTGAGGCAGACATTAAGAAATTTATCGGCCAGTGAGTTTAAAATCCCTCACCCTAATGAATTCAATTCAGTGTGTATCATAAATAGTCCCGCATAGAAAAAAGTCCCGTACGACCTGTAGCGGTTTAGCTGACCATCTTAGAGGTATTACTAAATATAGAAATATACAGGGTAGGGAATCATCAATTAGTAATAAAATTAATAATTAACAATTATGCCGGGT
>NW_026398551.1:0-342 GCF_001194135.2 Octopus bimaculoides | reverse complement strand
GCCGATAAAGTAACTGTAACTAATCGTAACTTGATCTCATTTATGTGATGCGTTCAAACCCTACCTCAGGCACTGACCACAATTTCACACATGTGTGCACACACAGCTATACATACATTCACAGATAAACACTTAGATGCACTCTTATACTCACAAGCGCATACTCACAAGCACATCTATCTATATATATATATATATACACACACGCACTCTAACTGGTCACAATACCTGTTTGTTAATTAGGAAAGACATTAATGAACAGGTGAGGAAATGGATGCCAAGATGGAGATAAGTTTCGCAATACACAGATAAAACTGTGCATGTGTGTGTGTGTGTGTGTGC
>NW_026398550.1:0-300 GCF_001194135.2 Octopus bimaculoides | reverse complement strand
ATCTATCTATCTATCTATCTATCTATATATATATATATCTATCTATCTATGTATACACACACACACACACACACACGCATTCATAAATTCAGATACACATATAATATATATCTATGTATGCCATATGTGTGTATGTGTGTGTATATAGGTATGTACAAGCAATCATACATTTTCTCGTGCTAAGTAGTACACAGACAAATATATATGGAACTTCCTGAGTAAATATCTCGTTATGAGTGTGTATATGTGAGAGTGCATATGTATATATATATATATATATATATATATATATATATATAT
>NW_026398549.1:0-742 GCF_001194135.2 Octopus bimaculoides | reverse complement strand
GTGTGTGTGTGTGTGTTTGTGTGTGTGTGTGTGTTTGTGTGTGTGCTGTGACTTTTTACTAAGCGTCGTTTGTGTATCTATTACCAATACATTTTTGTTAATTTTGAAAATTACTCACTGAAACACATGTAGTTAACAAACATAAAATATCGCATATATTTTCTCCGTCGTGCGTTGTATAGTGTGACTCAGAATCGGCATTGTGGACTATACTCTGATGTCCCAATTGGATAGCTGTCGCAAAAGGTTTTAGGAGCTTAATGTACGTTCGATTGCTAAGCTTAAAAAGACACTGCTGAAGTGTCGCGTACACTGTTGTTTGCTCATGCATTCACATATATATATGTGTGAAAATGTTATGTCTAATTTTGCAAAAGCACGAATTCTAAGTGGTCTCTCAACCGGGATACAATGAGTTGGTGTAATCCTATACATCATTCCCAGAACTAAGGTTGAATAATCTCACTGAGAAACGTTTTAGTATAAGTTCGCATTATTGTTATTATTGTTATTATTATTATTGTTATTATTATTATTATTATTATTATTATTATTATTATTATTATTATTAGTATGATTCTTCTTCTTCTTCTTCTTCTTCTTCTTCTTCTTCTTCTTCTTCTTCTTCTTCTTATTATTATTATTATTATTATTATTATTATTAATATTATTAATATTATTATTCCTTTTCTTCATTATTATTATTATTATCATCATCATTATTATTATTATTATTATTATT
>NW_026398548.1:365-523 GCF_001194135.2 Octopus bimaculoides | reverse complement strand
TTTTATTGCTTTATATATTTTTCTGTATATTATTTTTCACCCTTTATAATGGTGTAACTATTTACGCGTGTAGTATATATCAAATGTGTATGTGCATGCATATATAGATATGTACAAATGATTGTATATATATGAGTGTAAAACTCTACCTGTTGTAC
>NW_026398548.1:0-322 GCF_001194135.2 Octopus bimaculoides | reverse complement strand
ATATCTGCAGGTGTAGATGTGTTTGACAGACAAGAGGGTGTATTTGTGTACATACATATATAACCCATGTGTATGCAAGTTTTGCAGTGAATGTGAATGTTTTACGGTTTATGTTTTTGAGTAGGTGTTTTTATTTGTATATACATCTATCCGTGTATGTGCATGTGCATATAGAGATGTATATATGAACATAATGATGCATGCATAGATATATATACGTGTGTATGTGCGTGTATTGTATGTATGTTTACATATGTATAGACATATGTGTTTTTTATGTATATGTACATGCGTGTAAGCATGTGTATATATATATATATAT
>NW_026398547.1:2104-3023 GCF_001194135.2 Octopus bimaculoides | reverse complement strand
AGGATGAAAGGCAAAGTCGATCTCGGCGGAATTTGAACTCAGAACGTAGTAGCAAACGAAATACAGCTAAGCATTTCGCCCGGCGTCCTAACGATTCTGCCAGCTCGCCGCCTTACAAAGCACCTTACAAAACACCATTGCTACTACCAACAACAAGAATAAAATTTTAACCACCTTCGGTAACAACTTCACCGACACCGTCCCCACCATCTCTCATTATCTTCAGAATTTCCAACCATCTTCATCATCGTCCTCGTAGCAGTGTTGTTGTCACCATCCACACCAGTTGTTTCCAATAACAACATCACCACCGCTCCCACTTGCCCCCACTTCCCCCACTTCCACCACTGCCACGACCATCACTCTCACTATCGGGAGCCATTAAGGGACCCACTGGGAAGTCATTCTACGTTTTCAACCTCCTAGGTGGAAGCTAACGTGAGACTAAACATTTTCATACACAACCCACTACCACACTCAAAAATACAAATATTTCAGTGAGGGAGACTCAGCAGAGTCACTGAGCCTCCTAGATGGGAATTATCATGACTAAACATTTTTCACATGCAACCAACAACGCATTCACCAATATAAATATATCACAAGACACCAATGCTGGAAATTACTGGCATTACTTCATCATTTACACTACACTTAGACTATAAAATTATGCAAGCTGATTCGTTTTATTCGTTTACTTGTTTCAGTCATTTGACTGCGGCCATGCTGGAACACCGCCTTAAAGGATGGGGTTTTTTAGTCGAAGAAATCGACCCCAAGACTTATTCTTTGCAAGCCTAGTACGAATTCTATCGGCCTCTTTTGCCTAACCGCTAAGTTACGCGGACGTGAACACACTAATATCGGTTGTCAAGCGATGGTGGAGGGTCAAACAAAGACACAAAGACACATACTCACA
>NW_026398547.1:1171-2036 GCF_001194135.2 Octopus bimaculoides | reverse complement strand
ATATATACATACATAATGGGCTTCCTTTAGTTTCTGTCTACCATATCCACTCACAAGGCTTTGGTCAGCCTGAGTCTGTAGTAGAAGACACTTGCCCAAGGTGCCGCGCAGTGGGACTGAACCCTGAACCATGTGGTTGGGAAGCAAACTTCGCATGTATCAACTTTGGCCAATACCAAGAACCAGCACTCCTTCAAATTTAATCAACCGAGATCAGTTGCTTAGCGAAATCATAGGAGCACCGAAAGAAACAAAACTTCTCATTGTCCTTTCCGGTTGTCAGTCATTTTCAATTCCTTTTTTACTATCTTCGACGCTGTCCAGTAACTCCTAAATTTGCATCCAAGATGCACCCGTAATTTTTAACTTTCCATGCAAAGTGGAACTGTTCGTATGATCCCAAGTACGTCACAAAAGGAGTAAGAAACACTGTCCTGTACTAGGTGGAGTCGTGTAGCTAAGTGATTAAGGACGTTGCACTCATGATCGTAAGATTGCAGTTTCGATTCCTGGACCGAGTAATGAGTTATATACTTGAGTAAAACATATTTTACAGAGCTCTAGTTCACTTCAGGTAGCAAAAATGAGTAATTCTGCGACGGACGGCATCCCGTTCACGTGTGGGTAAAATATATCTATATCTCTCACAGAATCCTGAAACCGGCCTTGAGTTATGGACCGGGAACGACCTTTGACCTTTTTTTGGTGGCGGTGAGGTTATACTAGGATGCATTTATAGCCTGATATAAATGCAAAGAATATCAACTGTTGTGTTTCATCCGAGTCCATCTTGTCCACCCGATTGAGAGTGCCACTATAACATCAGTGTATGTATATATATATATATATATATATATATATATAT
>NW_026398547.1:0-368 GCF_001194135.2 Octopus bimaculoides | reverse complement strand
ATATATATATATATATTGCCAGTGAGAGAGCTTCAACAGAGTCACTCGGCCTCCTAAAAAATAACCACAACTAAATCTCTCTCAAATCCCGCCTCGATGCTTAAAAACTAGAATGGGACATTGGATAATGTAACACTACATATACTATGGTTCAGACACCACCATTTCCACCAATATCACCATCACCACCAATATTATCACCATCATCATCATCATCATCACTACTCACATCACCTACAAAAACCTAACAACACCACCATGACTACCATCACCACCATCACCGGCAACACCACCAACATCAACGTCACCACCATCACCGAGTTGTTGTTGTTGGCACTCCGTCGCTTACGACGACGAGGGTTCCAGTT
>NW_026398546.1:0-305 GCF_001194135.2 Octopus bimaculoides | reverse complement strand
GGAAACCCCAAAATGGCAGAAATTCAAAAGATAGTGCTCATGGGAACTGTAAAATATGTAAAATACTCTCTATGTAATCGCAAATTTTAAAACAAACTCATAATTTTCTTATGTTTTCTTAAACATTCTCTTGAACAACACTAAATTTATGACACCCTAGGCATAACACCAACATGAACTTCTACCTTGCTGTCTCTTGAGGGCTATGGGTGAGACTTGGAGCTAATTTGTACAAATACAAAGCAAAAGTCAAACATATAATAAAATAATAATAATAATAATAATAATAATAATAATAATAATAA
>NW_026398545.1:0-288 GCF_001194135.2 Octopus bimaculoides | reverse complement strand
GTTTCACGAGGTGCAAATTAAGTGTAGACATAAACTACTTTAATGATATTAACATTTCTGATGTTTACTCAATTCTTTTTAGGACCGGCAAATTAAATGTATACATAAACTACTTTACTGTTATAAACATCCCAGATACATTACTCAATTTCTTTAACGAACGGCAAATTAAATGTAGACATAAACAACTTTACTAATATGAATAATTTAGATACATTACACAATTCTTTTCACAAAAGGCAAATTAAATGTATACATAAACTACTTTACTGATATAAACATTCAGAC
>NW_026398544.1:0-235 GCF_001194135.2 Octopus bimaculoides | reverse complement strand
GTGTGTGTGTGTGTGTGTGTGTGTGTATAACACACACACACACACACACAAACAGATATAAAACCCCATACACACACATATAGTCATATACGATTGAGTATATAATGTACATTTGTAGATTCGTATAAGTAGATCTGTGTATTGGTGTATGTGTGTGTATGTGTGAGCAAACATACATGTATAGGCATATTATATATACATGCATATATATATGTATATATATATAGGCATGCAT
>NW_026398543.1:0-1279 GCF_001194135.2 Octopus bimaculoides | reverse complement strand
AAAAATCCTCTGGGAATTTGATTTCCAGATAGACAAAGTGTTAGAGCACCGAAGTCCGGATATAATAGCCTTTAGGAGGGACAAAACAAAAGTGCTTAATAATCGACGTAGCAGTTCCAGGGGATCAACACATCACAATGAAAGCCAAGGAAAAAGTTGATAAATGTGGAGACTGAAAATTGAGATCGCTAAGATGTTGTTACTACGGGAGTCAAGCACAAAGTGTATCGCTGTTGTCATCGGAGACTTGAGTTCAATACCAACCAATCAGAGAAAACAAAAACAGAAAGACATCTCAACACCTTAGAAATACCGTATAATGTAGACGTATTGCAAAATTCGGCATTGCTTGGAACGGCAAGCATACTGCGTAAAATTCTGTGTGTCTGAGATCCTTGTTGTAACTTGACAAACAGTACAAACCCCCGGTAGAGACGATATCTTCAATCAACAACCTCACCATATTGTATATTGTGCGACGTCTATAACAACAACAACAATAATAATAATAATAATAATAATAAGAATAATAATAATAATAATAATAATAATAATAATAACAATAATAATAATAATAATAATAATAATAATAATAATTATAATTATAATAATAATAATTAACTTACGATTGTAATTGAATGGGTACAGTTTAGATGAGTAGATAGACCACTACCTACTGCATGGACACAGTTTGATTCGTTGAGTGTCCTGAGTCGATTACGGTGACATCTAATACTTTAAACAATTGTTCTAATGATTATGAGAGGAACGAGTAGTGAAATGGAAAGTTTATTAGGGTTTTCACTAAAGTAATTACCTCAACTCTGTCATCATTCATGGTGACAGATATTCTCATTCACAATTTCACAAATTAATGAATGTGAGCTGTTACTATCTTTATTGTACATTAACCTGTGTCTAAACAGCGGATAATTAGTACATGTCTCTCCCATCTCTGTAAATGTCTTGCTAAGAAAGTGCAAATTTTGATTAGGGAAACAATATATTTTCAATCAGATCTCTTCAACTAATATATTTTTGCGCACTATGAAACCACTTAGTGCCAAGATAAATGATATCTTCAAGTATGAAGGTATATTTCTCAAATTTCTTAGTATATGAAAGGTGATGTAGACTTAGTACATTAATTAAACAATTGAGCGTAATTAATTTCAATATTTCGTGAACATGAATGTATAACATTTCTTTGTAAACAAATGATATAATAATTTTCATTTTGATTCATATATACATACACGCATGCATATGTATATATATA
>NW_026398542.1:0-470 GCF_001194135.2 Octopus bimaculoides | reverse complement strand
TATATGTATTTCTTTATATCTATATATGTATTTCTTTATATCTATATATGCATTTCTTTATATATATCTATGCATTTCTTTATATATATCTATGCATTTCTTTATATATATATATGTATTTCTTTATATATATATATGTATTTCTTTATATATATATATGTATTTCTTTATATATATATATATATATGTATTTCTTTATATATATATATGTATTTCTTTATATATATATATGTATTTCTTTATATATATTTATGTATTTCTTTATATATATTTATGTATTTCTTTATATATATATGTGTATTTCTTTTTATATATATATGTATTTCTTTATATATATATGTATTTTTATATATATATATATATATATGTATTTCTTTATATATATGTATTTCTTTATATATATATATGTATTTATATATATATATATGTATTTCTTTATATCTATATATGTATTTCTTTATATCTATATA
>NW_026398541.1:0-330 GCF_001194135.2 Octopus bimaculoides | reverse complement strand
GAGTGTTGTGCGTGCAAGGAACCGTGTGAATAGGCTATAAAAGAAGAACAGAAAAAGGTACCAGCGATAGATCGGGGCTTGTGGGGTCGGAGAGTGGCCTGATCATCGCTACATTTGTGTTGTCCCTGTATTTTTTAAATATTTTATATAATTTTTATATTCATATTTTATGTAAAATCATAACTTATCACTGATCCCAATCAGTTGTTTTGTCCATATCTGTGTTTGGCCCCCTGTGGACAATAAAGAAATTGGTATTTCGTCTGTCTTTACGTCCTGGGTTCAAATTCCACCGAGGTCGACTTTGCCTTTCATCTTTTCGGGGTCGAT
>NW_026398540.1:0-809 GCF_001194135.2 Octopus bimaculoides | reverse complement strand
CACACACACACAAGCTTGCTAGACCAGAAGTAACATTTGTCAGGAACTGCAACAATGGTGACGACGACGGGAAAGACGACCAGTACATTTTTCGGAATGTGATTAACGATGACAGGAATGCAAAACAACTGGTGATGTGGGCGTTTTCAAAATAAAGACCATTCTTTAACTTGTACCACTAGATATTTTCACATCTCCTGCCATTACACCAAGCGATGTCACTTAAAGAATGTTGTGCCTATAATTTGGCAGATCTTTATTTTGGCAGAGTTTCGTCTGATTAATAATATATTATCTTTGATAAGTTATCAGTATAAGAAACATATTATGTAAGCAAATATCTACTTTGCTTTTTATTCCATCGACTGAATTTTATAACATCTGCTACATTTATCAAATAACAATAGTTGAAATATTAACACCTGCTTTATTTGTTAGAGAACAACGATATTTAAAATGTTGAAATATTTAAACTGGATATTAAATATCAGAAAGTAATGCTCTCATCTCAAAATATATTTCACCGAGAGCTATTTATTCAGTGTTACCTTTCCAAATAAATATACAAATACACAGTGAGATAAATATACACACGGATGCGCACCTATAAAGAACAAATAGAAAAAAAAGCGATGGTTTTCAAGTAAGAATTCTTAACATTGGCTCAAGGTCACAAGAATCAGAAATGATGTATGTTTTCTAATTTTTCTTTTCTTTTACTCGAATCATTAAACGGTGGCCATGCTGGAGCACCACAATGAAGGGCTTAATCGAACAGAGGGATGACTACAGTACTTATTTGTTTTTAA
>NW_026398539.1:0-231 GCF_001194135.2 Octopus bimaculoides | reverse complement strand
ACTACTGCTGCTGCTGCTGCTGCTGCTGCTGCTGCTGCTACTACTACTACAAGTATGTATGCATGTGTGAATGTATGTATTTTTGCATGTGTATGTGCATGTGTGCGTGTATGTTTGTGTGTGTGTATGTATATATGTACGCATGTGTGTATGTATGTATGTGCGTGGATATATGTAAATATGTGTGTGTCTATGTATGTGTTTGTATGTATGTGTGTATGTATGCATGTG
>NW_026398538.1:0-430 GCF_001194135.2 Octopus bimaculoides | reverse complement strand
AATCCACTCACAAGGCTTTGGTCGGCCCGAGGCTATAGTAGAAGACATTATTTGTCCAGGCTGCCACACAGTAGGACTGAACCCGGAACCAGGTGTATATACATAAAATGTATATGCATGTATATTCATATGCACATTCATATATACATATTCATGAGCACAGATAGCACATTCATAAACGTGTGTTTATTTGTTTATTTATAATACTATATTAATATATGTATGAATATATAAATATATATTATCTTTTACTTGTTTCAGACTGCGGTGATGCCGGGGAACCACCTTGAAAACTTTTAGTCGAATGAATCGACCCCTGTACTTATGTTTTTTTAAGCCTTATACTTATTCTTTCGTTCTCTTATACCGAACCACTTAGTTACGGGGACGTAAACACACACCAGCACCGGTTGCTAGCGGTAGTAGGAGA
>NW_026398537.1:0-343 GCF_001194135.2 Octopus bimaculoides | reverse complement strand
GAACTCTTTTAAGCAAAATAATATATATATATATATATACATACATACATGCATATGTAGGTACAGGACGTCCCCAACGGTGCAAATAACATGAAATACGTAAACAAACGAAGGAAAATCGAGTGAAGTACGTAAACAAGGAGAAAAAATGGAAAACAGGACGTGTAAACACAGAGAAAAGGCCCTTCATCAGTTGTCGGCTGTCTGACAACGGATGAAGGGTCCTTTCTCTGTGTTTACTTGTCCTGTTTTACATTTTTTTGTCGTTGTTTACGTACTTCACTCGTTTTTTCCCTCGTTTGTTTACGTATTTCATGTCATTTGTACCGTTGGTGACGTCCTG
>NW_026398536.1:0-446 GCF_001194135.2 Octopus bimaculoides | reverse complement strand
TATTTACATATACATGCATATATATTTACATACATATAAATGTTTACATATATGTACACATGCGTATACATACATACATATTTACATATATATATATGCATATGTATATACATATATATTTACACATACGTATATATATGCATATATGCATATGTATACAAATATATATATATATGTGTGTATATATATGTGTGCATATATATATATATACACACACACACCACTGACCAATAAGAACATTGTGCACTCAGACAAAATAATACTTTACACTTGTGGCTCCACTGGTAACTAATGAGCCCAGGTCTTCATAAACATACAGCCATCATCATCACCATCATCATCATATACATACATGTATATCTGTATGTACATATACATGCTGATACACATACATATATACACATACATACATACATATCTATATATACATATATATATATATATAT
>NW_026398535.1:0-243 GCF_001194135.2 Octopus bimaculoides | reverse complement strand
GTATGTGCATGTGTATGCGCGTGTATGTGTATGTGTGTGTATGTGTGTGCATGTGTGTATGTGTGCGTATGTGTATGCGTGTGTGCATGTATGTGCGTATATGTGTGTGTACGTGTGTGTACGTGTGTGTACGTGTGTGTATGTGAATGTATATGTATATGTATGTGTATGCGTGTGTGTGTATGTGTGTGCGTGTGTGTAATTGTGTGCGTATGTGTGTATGTGTATTTGTGTGTATGTGTG
>NW_026398534.1:0-291 GCF_001194135.2 Octopus bimaculoides | reverse complement strand
CAACGCCCGGTCTGGGAATCGAAACCGCGATTCTATGACCGCGAGTCCGTGGCCCTAACAACTGGGCCATTGCGCCTCCACTGTAGTATATCTATGACTGCATTATCCAATATGTCATTCATTTTAAGAAGGTAATAGGTGTTAAGATATTCTAAAAGTGGCCATCCCATCTTGTTTCTAAGATTTGTATATCTAGGAATATATCATCCAATAACACGAGAGGTTGTGATTTGAGGGAAATGTTTTCTATTTTTAGCAGGTTGGCTGGTCACTTTGAGGTTCTGAGTTTAA
>NW_026398533.1:0-214 GCF_001194135.2 Octopus bimaculoides | reverse complement strand
CTTATATATGTATACGTATATAAATTCATATGGTTTTTTGTATATATATGTATTTGTATGCTTGTATGTATGTATGTGCATATATGTGTGTATACATATATATATGTATACATGTATATATATGTATATGCGTATGCATTTGTTTGGTTATAGGCGTTGATGCATGTATATGTGTATGTATATATGTGTGTGTATATTTGTGTTTATGTATATA
>NW_026398532.1:0-546 GCF_001194135.2 Octopus bimaculoides | reverse complement strand
TTCGTTGTTTTAATGGTCTTTTTCTGGGGTTGTTGCTTCACCGACCATATCAGTTTCCAGATTTCTTCCAGTTCTTCTGCTGTTGGTGCTGCAGTAATGTCTATTTTATTTTTACCCAGTTCTTGGTAGAGTTTTTTGGGGTTGGATTTGAACTGTTTGTTTTGTTCAAAGAAACGTTGGCGTTTCTCTTACCGGCGGATCCTTTGTGCTTTGCCAAGGTTGTCTTGCTTTAGTTTTTCTTTTGCCTCAGGTAAGTCTTTTTCTCTAATGCTGTATTTGTACAGTATTTTTATTTTCTTCTTGTTACTTAGTAGTGTTGATTGTTTACTAATTTCGTTGAGAATCGATACATCTTTTCTCTTTTTTTTTCTTTTGTTCTGGATGTTATTTATCCACAAGGTCTGTTTGGGTGGTAGAACTCCTGTTCGGATGGGTTTGAGTGAGTATCCTGCATCTTTTGTGGCTTCAGTGGCTGCCGCATATATTATGTCATTTAGCCTGTTGTTTCTGTGGTTGTTAGTTTCGTGACGGCCAGGTTTATGCTAT
>NW_026398531.1:0-761 GCF_001194135.2 Octopus bimaculoides | reverse complement strand
CTCATCATCAGTCTGGAGTAGCATGGCTTGCTAGCTGTCGATGCTTATTCGCCTTTGAAAACATATATTTCAAGTGTAATATATTCACTGATTTCGAAAATAGAGTGGAGGTGCTCATCTCACTCTTTGAAAACATAAGAACACAGGAAATGTGTCAAGTCCAACTGGAAACGGTGTTTCCTATGGCTAAATAGCATTAGCATTCTTTCTGTTCATAGGACTGCCACATTAAGTTGGCAACATAGCATCACTTTAGATTTAGAAATGCAATATTTCTATTTTCGAAATCAGTGAATGTATTTCACTTGAAATATATATATTTTCAAAGACAAATAAGCAAATAAGCATCGACAGCTAGCAAGCCATGCTACTACAGATTGATAATGAGCAATGACTCTGAAACTAGTCTCTGTATGCTGGCTTTACTGGGTGGAGGTTCTTATCTCCACCTTTGAAAACATAAGGACACAGAAAATGTGTCAAGGCCAACTGGAAACGGTGTTCTTAGGGCTAAATAGCAGTAGCATTCTTCCCTTTCATGGGACTGCCACATTAAGTTGGCAACACATCCGTTGTTAATGTCCTGATATTTGTATTTGTGTACCATTTCTACGTTTTTTTTCCGTCCTTGTTTTCGAATATATAATCGCTGCTTTCTTCCAAGGAATCTAATGGTCGTAGCTTAGCTTTTCCTTGAGGCTGGCCAGATTAGAGCAATCTCGAGTATAACGAGCCGAAATTGCAAAGATAATCTGGAACTC
>NW_026398530.1:226-702 GCF_001194135.2 Octopus bimaculoides | reverse complement strand
TATATATATGTATATATATATATTTATATGTATATGCACGTATATGTATGTGTGTATACACTATCTCCAATCCGTGTCTTATTTGGTGTAAACCAAATCCAGTCGGTGAGGTTGTGTTTGTTGATGTTGCTACTCGAAGCTATCATTCTCGTATATACACAACATACAACAATAGCCACTCTGTGTGTGTGTGTGTGTGTATAGTATGTATGTATTCATACATAAATATAGATGTATGCACATATATATTCGTATGAGTATGCATGTGTATGTTTGTATGCACGTGTTATATGTGCTGATGTATATGTGTATGTTTGTATACTTGTATAAGTTTATCAAGGCGTGGAACAGTTTTTGTGTGCGTATGTCTGAGTGTGTATGGGATCGGACGTGAGGCGTTTTTAGTGTGATATATGACCGTGAGAGGTATGTATGTATATATGTATGTATGTATATATGTATGTATATATGTATGT
>NW_026398530.1:0-206 GCF_001194135.2 Octopus bimaculoides | reverse complement strand
GTATGTATGTGTATATGTGTATCTGTGTATGTATGTATGTATGTGTGTATGTATGAATGAATGAATGTATGCATGCACGCGTGCATCTATGTATATATGTATATATGCATGTATGTGCGTGTGTGTGTACATGCATGCATGTTGGTGTTTATGTGGGCATGAGTTTGTATGCATGTTACGTGTATACATGCACATATATATATATT
>NW_026398529.1:0-446 GCF_001194135.2 Octopus bimaculoides | reverse complement strand
CACATTATGGATTAGGCTCACATTGTTTGTGAAGCAGAGATCTAAAATAGAGAGGATGTGACCATCAGGCCATTTAACATTTGGGAGGTTAAAGTTGCCTAGGAAAAGTATATTGATGTGTTGGTCCAGATTTGTCAAGACCTCTTTTATGCGTCTGAGGCTGTCCTCAAATTTACCCTCCTGCTTTGTGGTATTTGGTGGACGGTATGTTGAGCATAGAACTACATCAATTTGTTTTATGTGTACTATTAAAGTATCGCAGACAGAGTTTGAGTGTGATAGGAGTAGTAGGGGTGTGACATCTTCTCGGATGTACATTGCAACTCCTCCATGACTTCTATCCCTTCTGTCTGTTCGGAGTACGGCATATTCTGGTATGTTTATCTCCACATCTATTATATTAGATGTTAGATGCATTTCGGTAAGCACCATGCATATTGCTTGAT
>NW_026398528.1:0-570 GCF_001194135.2 Octopus bimaculoides | reverse complement strand
CGTATTTGGGTAATTTCAACCAATCAACGATGTGTATTCAGTTGAAGAAAATCGAAGGGGAACAACTTCCGGGTTATATCTACTAAAATATCACCACTCTGTTCTATTCGTATGTGGAGCGAAGATGATACCACCTTTATCATTTCTTCCTTTCTAGTCAGCACTGTGCATTTCTAACTCTTTCCCTCTATTCTACACTATCAACTAGCAACCAGCGAGCAAACTTGTCACGGCCGCTACAATTACCGTATTTTCCGGTATATAAGCCGCTATTTGTTTTGTTTTACCTATCATGCTTTCATTAAGTTTTTTTTTTTTTAAATCTAATAAAGACTTTTATATTGACGAAATGTGTTTGTTGTTGATTATGGTAAGATGAAAACATGACAATAACTATACTGGCAACCAAACGAAAAAGATCCCTTCAAGCAATCCGTAGAAAATACAAGAAGCAACTTTCAGGAACTATACTGGTTTATTGGTGCGGAAGGTTACTCTTTTATTTGTTTCAGTCTTTTTTTTTTACTGTGGCCACGCTGGAGCACCGCCTTTCGTCGAGCAAATCGACCC
>NW_026398527.1:0-515 GCF_001194135.2 Octopus bimaculoides | reverse complement strand
AAAAAAAAACAGTAAAGTTAAAATAGAATTAATTTTATTTTGTAGAGATAAAAATAATGTTCTCTCCAACCCCTCTGATGATGACACTTCGTCAAGAAACGATGAGCGACAAACGTTGACAAGAAGATATTTTTGACTTCTACGGTTCTTCTTTTTGATTTTTTTATGAAATAACAAAACCTGAAATATTGAACTCTCTCCTCTCCCTCTTCGTTATTATATAAAATTAATTTCTCTGTACTGTTGTGTGCTTTGTTTTTTGTTGATATATTTCTGAAATCTGTGAGTAAACGATATCTAAAAGTTCATATTTATTGGCGGATTACTATGACATGCAGGAAGATTTGTACATAGACATAGGAAAATAAAAGACACAAGCAAAGAAGTGCAGAAAGAGTTATAGTAAGAGGAATACAGAGGACAATAAAGAGGAGTGAATACGTTGATATAAAAAGAAGTAAGTATAAAAGGCGGATCTTTTTTAAAACGGGGGCCACATTTTTCATTAACGAAAC
>NW_026398526.1:0-309 GCF_001194135.2 Octopus bimaculoides | reverse complement strand
TCATTATTCTTATTATCATTGGTGCTGCTGCAATTGGCTGCGTTTGTTGCGAAGTCCAGAATCCAATTTTCCTGTTGTAAATATTGATTTGGTATTTATCAGACACTGACCGGAAATAGAGATTAGAGAAACACGTGATTCTTAGACATCTCATTTAATGTTAATCTAATTCTATTAGACACTATCGCTCTACTGCATCAACCTCTGAATCTCATTCTTTACAATCGGTCTCTCTATCATTCTATCTATCTTTAATTTACCTATTCTTCTCACACATACAATATATAAATATACACATATATATATATC
>NW_026398525.1:0-213 GCF_001194135.2 Octopus bimaculoides | reverse complement strand
GAGAAAGATTTACCACAGATATCACACGGATGTGGTTTCTCTCCTGAATGAATACGTTTGTGCATAAGCAGGTTACTTTTTTGGTAGAAGGACCTTGTACAGATAACACAGTCGAATGATCTTGTCTCTTTTACCATGTGTCCAGGGGAAATCAGTTGTCTATTTTTCTCACTCTTTTCCATTACTTTTCCTCTCAAATCCCAGTTTATATAT
>NW_026398524.1:0-745 GCF_001194135.2 Octopus bimaculoides | reverse complement strand
TGATTCTATGATGAAAGTTGTGTTGATGCGATTAGGAAATGTTTCTGGGAAATGTGATTGGTAAGCAAGCCACTTACCACACAGCCACTCCTGCACCTATGTTTAATTTAATTTAATTGCAAATCTTAATGGAAAATTTTTGTTATATCCCTGCTTGAAATTTGGTGGCATTGGGTGCAATACAACAACCACCAAACCACCATATGCCTCTGATGTGTATGTGAGAGAGATACAGTATGTGTACGTGTTTGTGGTGTAGCCATGTGTCTTAGTGTTAGGGGTGTTGTGTTTATAATCACCTGGAAGTGGGGTGGAATTGTGTCCTTCAGCAAGTCTCTTCATTTCATATCGTTCAACTCTACTCAATTGAAGATGAGTACGAGCTGAGTCCTGGGGCAGCCTATACTCTTCATTCTAGTGCTGAATCAACAGTGGGAGCTGAGAGGTTGTCTATGCCTTATTGTGGCTACACAAGCACCTAAAACAATTTGTGAAAACATGGTACATGTTTCTGGGCCATACTATACATATATATATATTGAGAAAAAAAGTCATCAGAATTTTGGAAAAAATCCTTTTATTTCTTTATTATTATTAGTGCTTTCGTCTCTTCCTAGAACTTGTCAAATAAAATTTTATTTGACGAGTTCTTAAAAAGAATGAAAGTGCTAATAATAATGAAGTAATAAAACGATTTTTTTCCAAAATTCTATTGACATTTTTTTCTCAATATTCAATTTCTGTA
>NW_026398523.1:0-311 GCF_001194135.2 Octopus bimaculoides | reverse complement strand
ATATATATATATATATATATATATATATATATATATATACATTACACATACACACACACACACTCATGCATACACATATATACGTATACATACATGTACACACATACATATACATACACATATACATATATACACATATACACACACATGCATATATATATATACACACACACACATACATATAGACACACATACATATACATGCATATACACACACACACAAAGAGACAGAGTGGGGTGAAAGGAGGAGATGGCGACAAAAGAAAGCAGGAGGTTGAAAAACGATGGCAGAGGAGGAGTAGGGGGTGGGT
>NW_026398522.1:0-294 GCF_001194135.2 Octopus bimaculoides | reverse complement strand
ACACACACATATATATATATATAGCTTCATGTGACAGATTTGGTCAACCTATCATTTTGTAACAACTTTACGACGCTTAGTCGCTAATGGAGTTTTCAAAACTCTAAAAACCTTCAAACGGAATTAATCGTTCTGAGTCGCCAAACTACAATTCTCACTCGTGTGTTTTTCCCACATGCTCTCTATAGAAAGTGAGTTCCCAGCAACATCTGCTTCTGAAAATATGTGCATATAGAATCATGTATATGTATAAATAATGTATATCTATATATATGTGTGGATGTAATATATACA
>NW_026398521.1:0-474 GCF_001194135.2 Octopus bimaculoides | reverse complement strand
ATATATATATATATATATTATATGTATGCATGTATATGTATATATGTATATGTATGCATGTATATGTGTATATGCAGGAATGTATATATGTGTGTGTGTATATATATATATATATAAATATATATATATGTGTATATATATGTATGTTCACACATACACACATGCATATACTGTGAGTAATCAGGTAATGAGATGTAATTGCAAAGATGTCAATCCATTTTTAGTGAAGCTGTATAATATTAATATAAATGCTCTTAATGTTAAGAAATAATTGTAGACATCAGTGTTCATTCATGTGGTGCAAACTTGGAAAAGAAGAAATATAAAAACAATTATTACAAATTAAAAATAAAAGAAACACACACCCAGACACGCACACACTCATACACTCACACATGTGAATGTGTATATTCATACTCGAAGCAAATTTTCGATTAACTCGTACCCACTCCTCTATCTTTAGAAAATGTGATT
>NW_026398520.1:0-527 GCF_001194135.2 Octopus bimaculoides | reverse complement strand
GTACATAATACATACATATGTATATACATATGTATGTATGAATATGTATGTGCGTAGAAAGAGATAAGCACTTCATAGATGCTACGATAAGAAAATCTTTGTATACTCTCCTAGCAGTACATTTAGTGGTGCACTAATATATATGTACATAATCAACATTTATACTTTAGAAGTGCACAACTATGTAGGTATATGTATACATACATGTATGTACGAGAGAGTAAGTACATGTATGCATGTATCTACTAGTGTTTAAGTATGTATATGCATCTGAAGGTGTATATACATGTCTGGATATATGTGAGCAATGGTATTAGTGTATGTTTTAATATATGTTCAAGGGATTTTGTTCCTCTATCCATCTACATATGATTTATATTATTTAGGATTTGTGTTTGTAAACTATGTTGACTGAGGCCAGGTGATATCAGTTTATTGAATTTTTAAAATTTGGTCTTACATTGATATCCCCTCTCTTTGTATCTCTATGTATGTGTGTGTATATATATATATACGACAGGCTTCTT
>NW_026398519.1:1181-1848 GCF_001194135.2 Octopus bimaculoides | reverse complement strand
TCTCGTGTGTCTTCAACAGGTTCAAAAAAATAATTTTGTCAATCTACTTCATTTCGGTTAATATATAAAGGATTGAGGTTACTATTATCATTATTATTATTATTATTATTATTGCCTTTGCACATCTTCTAACGCTGGAGATGTACTAAGGTGTCAGCTGTTCACTACCAGTGAACTAAGGTAAATAGCTCTTATTTTTCGAGCACCATCCGGAATATTCGAGCGGTTCCAAGCAGTGTTGTTTTCTGCAAGTCCTCCACCCTTATTGCAGCCCCTATTTGTTCCATGTACTTCTCAAGATTTTTACTCACTGTTCCCGGGGCTCCGACAATTATTGATACTACTACCACCTTTTTCATCAAACACAATTGCTTTACCTCCAAAGCTAACCTGTCACATATTATTATTATCATCATCATCATCATTATTGTTATTATTATCATTATTATTAAATTTTCTATAGCGTTTGTGGCAGAAGGAGGAATATACTTTATTATTATCGTTAATGTTGTTATTTATTTTGTGTAAAATAATACCAAAATGAAAGTATATATATATATATATAATAAAAATAACTTTCTGAAATTATATTGATGGTGATGGAGATGCTGATGGTTTCTAAGTTTGCCACAGGGGCACATACTTTTGTGTGTGTGTGTGTGTGTGT
>NW_026398519.1:0-529 GCF_001194135.2 Octopus bimaculoides | reverse complement strand
TCCACTACCACCACCACAATTACCACCGCCTCTACCACCTTCTCATCATCATCATCATCATCACTAACAAGAACCACAACAACAACATCAAGTGTAGACGCTCCACAAAGCACAGCATTAACAATGATTACTAATTCTCATCACAATTATGGCGATGATATCACAAACATACACACTTCCTGTGATGTGGTTTGAGCCACCGGAAATGTTAATGTTTGCTAATCTTCTCGTTCTTGTCGTTGTTGGTGTCGTTGTTGTTCAAGCTAATCATTGTTTTGCAATTGTTATAGTTGTTGTGGTGAGGGTGGAGGTGGGGGGACTAGGAGGAGAGCAGAGGTAGGGGGGGGAAGGATATGGAATGTTTTTTCCGTCGTTTTTGTCATGTTTTTTAATGTTTCATTGCTGTTATTCTTATTGGTATTGATCTGCTTGTTACAGTTTTATTTACCACTTGAGTATGTTATGTATCTATGTGTGTTTCTGTATATATATATGTGTATATATATATATATATATATATATATATATA
>NW_026398518.1:0-305 GCF_001194135.2 Octopus bimaculoides | reverse complement strand
AATAATAATAATAATAATAATAATAATAATAATACTTTATTTGAAATAAATGTAACACTTGTTAATTCTGGTGATCAATGATGTAATCTAAGCGGAAATCGCAGGAATGATTGCGACTGCGCGAGACTTCTCCAGTCTTTGATAAATACAGTGTTCTAATCATATTCAAAGATAATATATATATATATATTTATATTATATATATATATATTATTATATATATATATATTATATATATTATTATAATATATATTATTATAATATATATTATTATTATTATATATTATTATTATATATATTATTAT
>NW_026398517.1:0-211 GCF_001194135.2 Octopus bimaculoides | reverse complement strand
ATGCGTATGCTCTTCTGAAATTCAAAGATAGTTTGTTTATGAGTATTAGTATGTGAACGTTAGTGTATGTTTTAGTATAGGTTAGCTTGAAAGTCGTTACCGCATGAATATGTATGAGTATATGTGAGATATATATGCATATGTGTGTGAGTATATCCCGGAATATGGATGTATGTACGCATTCGTGTGTATATATATATATATATATATA
>NW_026398516.1:3629-4412 GCF_001194135.2 Octopus bimaculoides | reverse complement strand
AAAAAAAAAGAAAAAATACGAAACGAGAACACATACACACAAACACGTATGGATATGTATACACACATACACAAAAACACACATACACAAAGACACACACTAAGCTACACGTAGACATGCGCGTACACAAATGTACAAGCACATACGTTCACGCGCGCGTAAATTATAAACCAAGATGGCCTCCATTTTCTTTTGATTTGCATATGAATTTGTGATACAGAGTGAGTTCGAGCGAATAATTATACAGATTGGGTTGATGCGAAAAATTTGATAAAATAAATAAAGAAATGAATAAAATTATTTTCTTGTGAAAATAAACACAGCATATGTTGTACTGAGTGCTTCTTCGGTTATAGTTTGATTGTCGAAATATATATTCAAATGAAACAAATATATTAAATATATTTGTGAGCATATATCTACTGCACCGCTCTTATTTGCTTTGTATTTCTTTGTCATGTTGGGTACAGCGTTCAAGGGTGCTGTTGTTGTTGGCACTCTGTTGCTTAAGACGTCGAGGGTTCCAGTTGATCCGATCAACGGAACAGCCTGCTCGTGAAATTAACGTGCAAGTGGCTGAGCACTCCACAGACACCTGTACCATTAACGTAGTTCTCGGGGATATTCAGCGTGACACAGTGTGACAAGGCTGACCCTTTGAATTACAGGCACAACAGAAACAGGAAGTAAGAGTGAGAGAAAGTTGTGGTGAAAAGAGTACAGCAGGGTTCGCCACCATCCCCTGCCGGAGTCTCGTGGAGCTTTAGGTGTTTTCGCTCAATA
>NW_026398516.1:0-601 GCF_001194135.2 Octopus bimaculoides | reverse complement strand
ATGATAGTCTGAAATATCTGTTGTCGTGCCAACAAGGTTCTTGGCTCACTGCCCAATGCAAGAGGCAACAACAGTTCAATGGCACAAAGTTTGGTAAACTAACCATAAATCTGAGAAGGAAATCTTTGAAATGTCGCTGCTAATATTGATATTTTATCACTGAGAGAGATAATGCTTTTGTTTCATCGATTTTCACATTTTTATATATATATATATATATATATATATATACACACACACATATATATATATATGTATATATATTATACTTTCTTTTGTTATTCTTCTGTCTTTTTATATTATTTTATTATTTTTATTATTTGCGAAGGAGGCGGCAGTGTCGATGGTGGTGGTGGTGGTGTGGTGGGGTTTCTTTTTTGTTCTTCCACTGTTTGCTTTTGAATTCCATCCACCTACCGCCAGCTCCACCCGAACTCTCACCCTCTTAGCTTAAAGTTCAATTATAACTCCCCTGATAATGACGAATATTTTATCTCCCCTAACATCCGCACTACAACAGACGAAATAATCATATGTATGAAATTGAATTAAGTCTTTAAACTAACTACCATCATATACACAGAGGCATGCCGTTTGTAGT
>NW_026398515.1:0-255 GCF_001194135.2 Octopus bimaculoides | reverse complement strand
TGGTGGTGATGATGATGATGATGTTAATGACAATGAAGGTGTTAATGACGATGAAACAGTTGATGAAAATTTTAATGATAATGACCGCGATGATGATGATGACGACCGTGACGATGACTGTGATGACAACTGTAATGATGATGATGACGGTGATGACGACGACGTTAATGACGAAGATGTTAATGACGATGAAGATGATAATAATGACCGTGTTGATGACGATGACGACCGTGACAACGATGACTGTGATGACGA
>NW_026398514.1:0-367 GCF_001194135.2 Octopus bimaculoides | reverse complement strand
CTGATCTGGCAGAGTTTCTACAACTGGATGCCCTTCTTAATGCCAACCACACCGAGATTGTAGTGGGTGATTTTACATGCCACCGGCACGAGGGCGAGTCAGGCAGTACTGGCAACGTACATGCTCAAATGGTGTTTTTTATGTGCCACCTGCATAGGAGCCAGTCCAGCGGCACTGGCAATGACCTCGAATGTTTTTTCATGTGCCACCGGCACAAGTGCCAGTAAGGCGATGCTGGTAACGATCATGCTCAAATGGTGCTTTTTACATGCCACTGGCACGGAAGCCAGACAGTTGCTTTGGCAATGATCACACTTGGATGGTGCTGTTAGCGCTCAACTGGCACGGGTGCCAGTCATCGAATTTG
>NW_026398513.1:0-200 GCF_001194135.2 Octopus bimaculoides | reverse complement strand
GATGTAATTTCCTTGCAAATACACTTTTTCCAAATATATATAATCATTTTCTTGTTTTCCAACATTATTTCACAATATTATATAACATGAAAGACATTAGATATAATTACAACACCATATTGCTTTTTGGATATATACATAACCCATTTACATTATTTACATTTGACAGATATTTGTCCTCATGTTGTTTGTTGTTAACA
>NW_026398512.1:0-958 GCF_001194135.2 Octopus bimaculoides | reverse complement strand
AGGAAGGTGATTCTTATATTAGTAAATAAGATATTAAATGATTGATAATTGATTAATAAATAATAAAACCAAATTTGATTTAATATTTTTACCAAAAGGTACTATCAGCCAAATATTTTTTATCAGATTCTGGTTTAGAATGTTTGCTATTATTATTTTTAAATAGTTTCAATTTATTATTGTTATTATTGAAAAAGGGTTTAAACTGACGGTTACTTCCCCTATCATGTAAAGAAATGCTTGACTATTTGTTATCGTCAATAGTTTTATGATGAGAATGATAATTGTATTTATCGTTGCTGTTAATATTAATATCTATATTATTATTATTATTACAGGTATCGATTTCATAAGTAGAATTAATATAACAAACTTTTTCTCTATATCCTGCTTTTGATAAAGCAGAGTTGTAAAAGTCAGCTTCCTTATTGAAGATAATTTCATTTGTGGATAAATTTGATAGTCTAAGTGAAATGTTCCTAACTAAATTTCTTGTTACCGAATTAGGATGATTACTGAATCTGCTAATGTATTTAAGTTTAGTGGAGGGTTTGTGGTAAGGGAGGAAGGTTTTTGTGTGCAGGTCTAGAGTGACATCTAGGAAGTTGGCTATGGATGTTCCGTCTTCAAATATTATACTAAAGCCCATTCTACTGAAAGATCTAGCTAGTCTATTTTTAACTTTTTTATTTTTTGGTTTGTGGTATTATTTAAATAAAGTAGACAATCGTCTCGGTATAAACCACCCTTAACATTTGGGAATTGGTCTTCTAATTCATATAGAATGTATGTGCAGACCAAGTCAGCTATTTGTGCTGCGTCGGAGCTTCCCATAGGGACGTCGAATCCATCTGGAGTGTCCTTACGTGTCCTTACGTGTCCATAGTTTATTATTGAATTTAATTATAGAAACATATGTTGAAAATAAAAGTATGCAGTTAACATATGCGTTTTACTC
>NW_026398511.1:0-364 GCF_001194135.2 Octopus bimaculoides | reverse complement strand
ATCCTTATTCTTAGTGAAAGTTTTGAAGAATGCCAGTTATTTTTAATAACAGTTATTTTTTCAAAGCTATAATGGAAGTGACAAAGGAGTATAATCGGCATATTTTGCTTTATGAGTTCAAGAAAGGCAACAATGCAAGAGAAAGTGTGAGGAATATCAATGCAGTATATGGGGATCGGACAATAAGTGTAAGCCACTGTCCACGATAGTTCCAGAAATTCCGAGCCGGAAACAACAGCCTAGGATACGAGCCTCGTCCTGGATGGTGTGTAGAGGTCGACGAGGACATCCTGCAAAACCCTGGTGGAAGAAAATCTCATCGTAGTGTATTTATATATATATATATATATATATATATATATAT
>NW_026398510.1:0-242 GCF_001194135.2 Octopus bimaculoides | reverse complement strand
TCAATGTGTCTATGTTTTTGTAAGTGCATGTGTGTGTATGGGGAGTGCCTATAGTATCTATATGCTCTGTTAATACATGTTCGTTTGTTTTTGTTTTATACATATATATATATATATAGATATATGTATATATATATGTATATTATAATTTCAGCGCGCACAACTGAGATTAGGCATAACGCCAACATCATGGGACCATGTACGTAAGTACTATTTTCACTGTTACTCAATCATGATACCTA
>NW_026398509.1:0-450 GCF_001194135.2 Octopus bimaculoides | reverse complement strand
TGTGTGTGTGTGTGTGTGTGCGTGTCTGTCTGAAATGTATTTGACTGGCAAGTGAGTTGATCTGAGACCGAGTGCTGAAGCTAAGCAATTACAGCGTGGAAGACACACGTTACCCATTCACTGACCCCGGTCGCAGTTGGTGCAACGAAAGTTTTGACACCAAATAATAAATGTTTAAATGAAGTTAAAGGTTTTTTTTGTGTTTTTGAATGGCTTCCATGAGTTTCCAACTCTCCAATTTCTATATATACAGGTAAATATATGTGTGTATGTATGTATGTATGTACGTAAGTATGTAAATATGTAAGTAGATACATATGAATGTATATAGCACATATAATATGTTTTTATATAAATTCATGCATATATATGTAATATATGAAATACATATATATATTGAATATATATATGTATGTTTATATATATGTATATATATATATATATATATAT
>NW_026398508.1:0-319 GCF_001194135.2 Octopus bimaculoides | reverse complement strand
ATCACAAAAGCACAAATTTCACAACTTGCGAAGTAAATACAGCAATGTCACTTGGCACACTGCGTCAAGAAGGTCACTGCTAGCTGTCATCGTACAGGCAACTGTGTGCTGCAATCAGTTGATGTTCTACAGAACTAGTCCGGGAACTTTTTGATACCACCTCGTATCATCTGTTAAAAAGACGAAGAGCACTTGGACTAATGTAGTCGTTGATATTCAAAAATGTATGGCTGGTTATGGATTCAGCATCTATCATTGACAGCTTTGAGATACCACCGAATCCTAGCAGATCCAAAACAAATATCACCACCATCCCCAT
>NW_026398507.1:0-249 GCF_001194135.2 Octopus bimaculoides | reverse complement strand
GTAGTAGTAGTAGTAGTAGTAGTAGTAGTAGTAGTAGTAATAGTAGTGGAGATGGTGGTAGTAGTAGTAGTAGTATTAGTAGTAGTAGTAGTAGTAGTAATGGGGATGGTGGTATTAGTAGCAGTATAGTGGTGGTGTGGTGCTGGGAATAGTGGTGGAAGTAGTAGTAGTAGTAGTAGTGGTGGGTGGATGGTGGCATTGGTGGTGGTGGTGGTATTAGTAGTAGTAGTAGTAGTAGTAGTAGTAGTA
>NW_026398506.1:0-566 GCF_001194135.2 Octopus bimaculoides | reverse complement strand
CACAAATATTTTCCATATAATCTATTTTACTCTTTCTTTACTGCTATAGAGATCTTCGCTCCAACAACATTGCAACTATCAAACCAAATACATTCACGGGTCTTTCGAATTTACAGACATTGTAAGTCCGTTCAGTTTCTTGATATTATTTTCTGACAATGATTTATTTCTTGTCATTTTTTTGAATACTTTTTTCTGTTTTCATTTTCTCGATCAACTCGATGTTCAATGTGTTTCTTCTTCTTC
Source organism: Octopus bimaculoides (assembly GCF_001194135.2). Taxonomy (NCBI): domain Eukaryota; kingdom Metazoa; phylum Mollusca; class Cephalopoda; order Octopoda; family Octopodidae; genus Octopus; species Octopus bimaculoides. The sequence goes on along the minus strand of NW_026398506.1, from coordinate 320 downwards.
TTCTTCTTCTTCTTCTTCTTCTTCTTCTTCTTCTTCTTCTTCTTCTTCTTCTTCTTCTTCTTCGTCTTCTTCTTCTTCTTCTTCTTCTTCTTCTTCTTCTTCTTCTTCTTCTTTTCTTCTTCTCCCCTTCTTTTCGTTTCTCTTCTGCTTCCCCCTTTTCTTCAGCGTCATTTGTTTTATTTTTTCTTGCTTTTTTCTAAAACCACACTGTTATATATTGTATCACAAATATTTCCCATATAATCTATTTTACTCTTTCTTTACGGTTATAGATATCTTCGCTCCAACAATATCTCAGCTATCGAGCAAGGTACATTTAC
>NW_026398505.1:0-836 GCF_001194135.2 Octopus bimaculoides | reverse complement strand
ATCATTATTATTATTATCATTATCATTATTAATGTTATTATTATTATCATCATCATCAGTATCATTATTATCATCATCATCATCCTCATCCTCATCATCATCATCATCATCATCATCATCGTCATCATCATCATCACCATCATTATTATTATTAATATTATTATTATTATTATTATTATTATTATTATTATTATTATTATTATTAATGCAAGCATTAATATTACTTTTGTTGTTGTTCTTGTTCTTGTTGATGTTGCTACAATTTAAGTAGGGGTTTTTTCCACTTCCTCTTATCTATTTCTTCTTTTATCATTCTATGTAAAAGGATGAGAAAACATCATCATATTTATATTATTTTATTTTAAATATTTATATTTCTCGTTTATTAATTTTTTTTTGTTCATATTGATTTTATATTTGAATAATTATCATATTATTACAATTATCTTCTTTTTTACTTTTTTCCATTCATCTGTATTTGTACAACTTTTTTCCTCCTCCCTTTTCTTTCTTTTTACCATGCCATCAATGTTCATCAAACAAACTAAAAATAAAATTAAAAATAATAAAATAAAGAGACTGATTATAGAAACAAACAAGAAACAACCAATAAGAACGATTCCCTGTGCATCTTGGAAAGCTTTTAATAAAAAAAGAAAATGGTGGACTGCAACTGTCTACTTTGGTGAAAATGTAGCTGACGTTACGGAGTCAGAGACGATATCTTGACAATGCTAGTTAGATGTAAAGTCATAGTATATACATATCATCTATCTGTCTAATGTGTATATATATGTAGGTAGATAGATAGATAGATAGATAGATAGATAGATAGA
>NW_026398504.1:0-569 GCF_001194135.2 Octopus bimaculoides | reverse complement strand
TATGTATTGCTTAAGTTGATTTCTATATAAACAAAATTTCATTTTAACAGTTGCATTTCACTGAGTTGGAAATGTGATGGAGAAAATGACTGCTTTGATGGTGAAGATGAGAAAGATTGTGGTATGTATAATAACTGAAATGATTTTAATTCAATATAAGTGGCTATATTTGAATTTGTAAATATGATTATAACAAGCTTGCCACAATTCTGTAAGAGTATAAAATAAATTATTCTGTATTACTTGTGAAAGTAACCTATAGTTGATAGTAAAGTTTCATCTCAGTTCTGGTCAAGCTTTAAGGATATGTAAATATTACTAATGAATTATAGCTGAGATGTATCACATTCTCAATCAATTGCCAATGATTGACAGCTTGAGTTTTCAGGCATTTCTGAAGCACAAATTTTGCATTTTATATCTCTTACCCATCTCTACTTAAGCTTTCTGTTTCAGCTTCTTTTCTATTATATATGTGATGTCTGCATTTATGTAAAAACCTGGTATTTCATCATGGCTGGTAGTCTGTCATACCGGCCATGATGAAATACCACAAGGTATAGAAAATA
>NW_026398503.1:0-324 GCF_001194135.2 Octopus bimaculoides | reverse complement strand
TATATATATATATATATATGCATATACATACATATATATGCATATGCATACATATATATATGCATATACATATATATGCATATGCATACATAGATACATATATATATACATATGTTTGCATATACATATAAATATATATATATACATATACATACATATATACGTATATGTATATACATACATATATGCATATACATATATAAATACATATACATATATATACATATATGTATATACTTATATATATACACATATATATGTATATACTTATATATGGCAATGATCACACTCGGACGGTGCTGTTAGTGCTCTACTGGCACAGGT
>NW_026398502.1:0-242 GCF_001194135.2 Octopus bimaculoides | reverse complement strand
TGATTCAACACTAATGTCTCTCCCAAGTGTTCATTTTCTTCTTCAGTTTCACTATCCACCTCTATTATTTAGATTTCTACTTTGCTTAGCTTGAGTATGACATGACATGCTGTGTCATTATGAAGTTTGCTTTGCAATCCTGTACTTCTGCATTCAATCACACTGCCTTCCACTTTGGACAAGGTATTTTCTAGCCTAGAAAACAGGTTCAAAGGAAAAAAGACCACATGTGGTGTAATTAA
>NW_026398501.1:0-332 GCF_001194135.2 Octopus bimaculoides | reverse complement strand
GCGGCTAAACCCTAAGGGTGAATGTTACTGTTGCTTTTAGCCCCAGGAGCTATTGACACACATCTGTGCCCTGTCGGTATTTGCAAAGACAAGTCATCCGTCCCATCGTTGATCTGACGTGATACGCACGGACTCGAGTTTCTGGGTGTTTACCCTTCGTCAGCGTACGACAATCACCGATGTTCGATGCGAAGGTGTCCCAATGCAAATACATATATACTTTTTCCAGTGACGAAAATTCACTGATCTCGAAAAAGTGAAAACAATCAATTTATTATTTCAAATTTTTGTAACCAGTGAATGTATTTCACTGAAATAGTATATCCTTACGA
>NW_026398500.1:0-497 GCF_001194135.2 Octopus bimaculoides | reverse complement strand
AAAAAATACTATAAGAAGACGAGTAGTAAAACACATTGAAAGTTAGTTTAATAAATAAACAAATAAATAAGTAAATAAAATAAAATAATAAAATAAATAAATAAAATAAAATAATAAAATAAATAAATAAAAACATACGCTTTATTATATATATTTCTTTGCTTAGGGAGAATGTTCAGTAAATACCTATGCTTGTGTGCGATTGGCTGCGTGCATGTGTGTGTACACACGTACTTATATATATGTCTGTGATTTTATACATGCATATATATATATGCATGGCATGTATATATATATTTGTATGTGTGAGTGTTGGTCTATGTATATATATGCATGCATGCATTTGTGTATATATGTATAAGTGGGTATATTTGAGTAGCATGTATGCGTCGGACAAATTTTGTGCATTTGAGTGGGTCTGCATGCGTTTTACGGGCTTGGCTGTGATTGTGCGACTATGGATTTATATGCATTCAAATATGTGCGTACTTGCGCGC
>NW_026398499.1:0-448 GCF_001194135.2 Octopus bimaculoides | reverse complement strand
ACATTTAAGAGCTTTGCTCCACTGCCACCCAGACCCCGTCGGATAGTATCTTCTATCCAATTAGGTTCTATACCGAGTGGCAGCCCACAAATCCAAGCCCTAGTTAATTTCTTCCCACAGTATGTGGGAAGAAACAGGGTTTTTTCCCCTTCTAAGGGCTGGCTCGCAAGCTTGCGAGCCACCTCAGGTGTGTCAAATAGCAACCAAACCGTCGCATATTTTACACCCCTTGCCATAAACTTAATAGTTGGTAGATATTCTGCCAACTCTTTTTCGATTTCAATTTTGGGAAAGACCGTAATGGTGTCGAGTAACCTAGAGTAGGTCCGTAACACCACCTTTCTTTCCCTGAAATCATTTAACCACTTCGTGGGTGGGATAATCTCCCACTCCACAGTAGTGGCCTTATTTTTCTTTATGTTCTCTGCCATGATAAAAATGTCCACAT
>NW_026398498.1:0-567 GCF_001194135.2 Octopus bimaculoides | reverse complement strand
ATATATATATATGCATCATTAGCGACAAGACTGTCGGATGTTGTTTATATCCTGCCGGTTACAATGCGCTTCTTCGCATTGTTGTAGCTTTCAAATGACAAACCCAAACTCAAAGCACAAACCCTCACCGTCATGGGAGTGCCATGGGAAAGAAAATGTCTTGGAGAGTCAACCTGAACAGCAAATCAGCCGGTTCGGTGCCATCTTTGATCCCCTTGCAGTAACTCCTGAGTAGGTGGAGCTCTCCACTCCGGTAAGAGATATCACTCGGGAGAATGCCACTGCATGATGGTCACCAAAGATATTTTAAGACGCTGAACTGCTGTGGTCAGACTTCCAAGACTAAAGATGGGATCAGATTGCGCAGAGTTGACTCTCACTCTAAAACTGCTACTTCGAAAATTTTAGTGGCACCGCCTGCTTGATGACAGTCTATGTCTCATGCGGCCCGCTTCTCATTAAATGTTGCCCATGCCTACTCTAAAAGACTCAACAGACAAACCGTCACCGAAGTAATAATGAATAAAATATGATACTTGTTTGCCTGTCTGGGATTTGAACCTGACT
>NW_026398497.1:0-380 GCF_001194135.2 Octopus bimaculoides | reverse complement strand
TTCCTATTCCATGCCTTCTCCTGTTCCTTTTCTTTGCCTTATCCTCTTCCTCTTCTTTGCCTTCTCCTGTTCTTATTCCATGCCTTCTCCTGTTCCTTTTCTTTGCCTTCTCCTGTTCCTCTTCTTTGCATTCTCCTGTTCCTTTTCTTTGCCTTTTCCTGTTCCCCTTCTTTGCCTTTTCCTGTTCCTCTTCTTTGCCTTTTCCTGTTCCTCTTCTTTGCCTTCTCCTGTTCCTTTTCTTTGCCTTCTACTGTTCCTTTTCTTTGCCTTCTCCTATTCCTCTTCTTTACTTTCTCCTGTTCCTTCTCTTTGCCTTCTCTTGTTCCTTTTTTTTTTCTTCTCCTGTTCCTTTTCTTTGCCTTCTCCTGTTCCTCTTCTTT
>NW_026398496.1:0-391 GCF_001194135.2 Octopus bimaculoides | reverse complement strand
ATATATATTAGAGGAAAAGGACAACAAAGACCAAGACAGGACGAGGATCTCAAGTTATTTATAATAATTTAATTAAGGTAAGGTGAATTAGAAGTTTTACAGCCGGTTCTGGGATATCCCAAGTGATAGGCTAACGTGTCCGTACACTGGGTAATCCGTCGTCAGAGACAAGGTGAGTATGTATGAAAGTTCTAGACAGAGAAATTCACAGATTATGAGGAACAAAATAGGAGAATAAAGATTAAAAGTATATAGAAGAATACAGACAGGAGAATAAAGGGCCTATACCTTCACAGAAGTACAGACCAACCTCCATACCGTCTGGAGAAGAATGAACAGTGAACTTTATTCTCCTGTCTGTATTCTTCTATCTCCTGTCTTTATTTCTCCT
>NW_026398495.1:0-444 GCF_001194135.2 Octopus bimaculoides | reverse complement strand
TGCACATGTATGTAAGCATATGGATATGAAAATAAACAGATCAACATAGAGACAAATAGGTACATAGGTTATATGAAGAGACAAGCACACATACGCAAATGGGGACAGAAACAAAGGAATGTCCCACTGGTCTGCACATACTTTCTTTAATCTTTTCAAATACGTTACTTAATGCATGTGGCAGGGTATCGGTATATGAATATATGTGAGTGACAACTGAGTAAACGTCAGTTATCTGCCAAAAGGGTATATGATGTTATCTGGATATAGATGGAAAACTGCATGAGATGGGAGTGATGCCCATCCAGAAGGAGTCGAGCTGAATGTGTGTAGGTTCGATTTATTACTTTAGGTGTGAACTGGCAAGAGAGAGACAGAGAGAGTGAGGGAGAAGGAGAGAGAGAAAGAGGGAGAAGGAGAGAGAGAGAGAGAGAGAGAGAGAGA
>NW_026398494.1:0-330 GCF_001194135.2 Octopus bimaculoides | reverse complement strand
AAAAAAAAAAAAGAAAAAAAAAGAAGAAAAAGAAAGAAAAGAAAATATTGAAATGTGCAAATATAAAAATTTCAAGACCGCTACTAATACTTTTATATAAGTATATGTGTGCACATGTATGTATGTATGTATGTATGTATGTATGTATGTACGTGTACGTATGTATGTATGTATGTATGTACACATACAAACATATATATTGTTTAATGTATACAGTATATAGATATGAGCTACTAATAGTTTCATACATTGGAGATATTTTCTAGGTTGGTATTAATATCACACACTTAGTGTCTCCAGGCACAAACTCTCTCTCTCTCTCTCTCTCTC
>NW_026398493.1:0-345 GCF_001194135.2 Octopus bimaculoides | reverse complement strand
TATATATATATATATATATATATATATATGATGTGCTTCTTTCAGTTTCTTTCTACCAAATATACTCACAAAGCTTTGGTCAGCCTGGGACTATATTATGTTTATATATCCATATATTTATACGTCCATGTATATTTTTAGCATTCATATATTTTGTTTTAATAATTGTAGTTTTATTGTCTTTTAAACAGTTTAATTAGCTTTAAACATAGCAATGTTTATAATATTAGCTTATTACAAGTACTTTTATTAGTTCCTATTTAATGAAATTTAAGTGTACATTAGTCACGGGTAATTTAATATTATAACTTGTAGTGGTGATATATTAATGAGTATGCAGGGTTT
>NW_026398492.1:0-306 GCF_001194135.2 Octopus bimaculoides | reverse complement strand
TATATATACATACACACACACATATATATATACATATATACATTTATACATATGCATACAAACACATTATCATACATTATCACTGTGCTATTTTTGTATGATACGAGACATCACGCGAGCTTTTCAAGTAATATTTTAAGATTTCGTTAAATCGTTTTGTCTCTTTATATAAAATGCCTGTGTCTATGCATGTGTATTTGTCAGACAGTGCGTGCGAGCATCTGTGCGTGTGTGCGTGCATACATACACACACATTCATACATAGATACATACATATACATATATATATATATATATATATATATA
>NW_026398491.1:0-265 GCF_001194135.2 Octopus bimaculoides | reverse complement strand
ATATGACATCGTTAAGATGACTTGAATGCAAAATAATAAAATTAATTATGTATAGCTCATTTTCTCAATCTGTTAATAAAATATTAATAAGCACAAAATTAGTTTTTAAACCGAAAGCTTGCTTCAATCCTTATTTTAACATTAACAAATATGTTGATTGTTGCAAACCGTTAATATGTTTGAGATATAACAACGCAAATGCTCAGGTGTTTATCGCATATTTATTTATTTATTTATTTATTTATGTGTTTCAGCCAAGTGGCTG
>NW_026398490.1:0-418 GCF_001194135.2 Octopus bimaculoides | reverse complement strand
CGGAACCATGTGGTTGGTAAGCAAGCTACTTACTACATAGCCACTCCTGCACCTAAAGACAAAATATATAGTTAGACATATAGACTGAGAAATAGATATAGAAAGGGAACTTGAGACTATGAACCAGATTTCTTATATGAAAGTACACATGTAGACACAGACAAATATATAGACAGCCTGACTGGGAAACAAACAGAGTAGGAAATTGTAGGCTATGAAATTGATTTCTTATATGAGAAATGGGGATAAGGGCATTTTATAAAGAGAACCAATTTAATTAAATCTTAATTAATAGTTTTTACACGACAATATATGCTAATCTCTCTGCGAACAGAAAATTAGAACTGGATTAATTGGTTTCGACTTTAATTGAATACTTCATCAAATGCTGCCGCAAACCTTACGTTATCAACCCAGA
>NW_026398489.1:0-420 GCF_001194135.2 Octopus bimaculoides | reverse complement strand
CCCTTCGATTCTAGTCCTTGCTTCCACACCTGAAACTTCTCCTCTAGTTCGGATAGTGACTCAGCAATAAGTGCAAGGTCATCAGCACAAAGGAGCTCCCAGGGACATCCTGTCTTGAATTCCTCTGTTATCGCTTGGAGGACTATGATAAATAGGAGGGGGCTGAGGACAGAACCTTGGTGGACTCCTGCCTCTACCCGGAATTCTTCACTGTACTCATTTCCAACCCTCACCTTACTAACAGTGTTTCTGTACATGGCTCACACAGCTCTCACGAACCATTCTTCTATCCCTAGTTTCCTCATTGACCACCAGATAAGGGATCAGGGAACCCTGTCAAAGGCTTTCTCCATGTCAACGAAAGCAAGGTTCAGAGGTTTATCCTTGGCTAGGTATTTCTCCTGAAGCTGTCTTACCAGA
>NW_026398488.1:0-599 GCF_001194135.2 Octopus bimaculoides | reverse complement strand
ATACATATATATATATATATGCATATGTGTGTGTGTGTGTGGGTGCGTGTATGTGTGTGTATCTATGTATATAAATACATACATACATGCATATATATATATATATATATGTGTGTGTGTGTGTGTGTGTCTGTATGTATAGATGTATGCATTGTATATACATACATTCATATATATGTTTGTGTGTATATGTATGCATATGCTCTCTCTGTGAGGTAGGAATGCCTGTACCTCTAAGCTAAATATTGGCATCGGAGCCCACACAAAGGATTTGGGTAATGTTCCCGAAGTAATATTTAGTTTCTATGAAAAACATATAATGCCTCTTAATTAGATTCTTTTACCTCCATAGCTGTCGTAGAGGACAGAGTTTACGTGACATGACACACATTTGTGTCTGCTCAGTGTTGCCATTATAAAGGCCGATGCAGGAGATATTTTATCGACTATGATCTAGCCACAAGGCCAATAACCATTCACATTTATATATCTCTTTCTAAATTTGTATCTTTTCTCTCCCACATGCACACCGTGATCAGAAATGAGATATACGCTAGCAATTTTCTGTATACACATGTTGTGTGTGCTTATATATATAT
>NW_026398487.1:0-322 GCF_001194135.2 Octopus bimaculoides | reverse complement strand
TAATGATAATAATAATAATAATGATAATAATAATAATAATAATAATATTATGAAAGGCAAAGTCGACCTTTCAACTATAGGCACAAAGCCTGAAATTTTGGGGGAGGGGACTAGTCAATTACATCGACCCCAGTGTTTCACTGGTACTTAATTTATTGACTCTGAAAGGAAGAAAGGCAGGGTCGACCTTGGCAGAATTTGAACTCAAAAAGTAAAGGGGGAGAAACCATCACTAAGCATTTTACCCACCGTGCTAATGATTCTTCCAGCTCAACACCTTTAATAATAATAATAATAATAATAATAATAATAATAATAATAA
>NW_026398486.1:0-272 GCF_001194135.2 Octopus bimaculoides | reverse complement strand
ATGATGATGATGATGATGATGGTGATGATGAAGATGATGATGATGATGGTCATGGTTGTGATGGTGGTTGCACCGGCAATAATCATTTTGTTCATGAGAATGACGATTGTGATAACGTCTTCTTCCTCCCATTCTTCTTGCTCTTGTCGTTTTTCTTCTTGTTCTTGGTGCTGCTATTGTCCTTCATGTTATTGCTGTTATTGTAGTTACTTTCATTTATTTACTCCAATTCTCTCTCTCTCTCTTTCTCTCTCTCTCTCTCTCTCTCTCTC
>NW_026398485.1:0-229 GCF_001194135.2 Octopus bimaculoides | reverse complement strand
ATATATTTATTTATTTATATATAAATTTTATATATTTATTTAGTTATATATTTATTTATATATATTTTTCCTTATTTATATATAAATATTTATTTATATACATTTATTTATTTATCTATATATTTATTTATATATATATTTATTTATTTATCTATATATATGTGTTTATTTATTTATTTTTTATTTATTCATATATTTATTTATTTATATATATGTATTCATTTATATA
>NW_026398484.1:0-235 GCF_001194135.2 Octopus bimaculoides | reverse complement strand
TCTTTAACCCGGGCAAAGCCGGGTATTTCTGCTAGTATATATATATAAATTTAGTAAATGGAGTAAAACGCATATGTTAATTGCATACTTATATTTCCAACATATGTTTCGAAGATTACAAATTATACCTTCCATAGGAATAGGTGATGTTGATAAGAATGTAATCTTCTCTTCAGGGAAAATGTATGGGAACCAGCTTAAATGTAAGACATTTTAACCGAATATGAGAACTGTA
>NW_026398483.1:0-453 GCF_001194135.2 Octopus bimaculoides | reverse complement strand
ATATATATATATATATATATATATACACGACGGTTACGACGACGAGGGTTCCAGATGACCTGATGAACAGAACAGCCTGCTTGTGAAATTGACGTACAAATGGCTGAGCACTCCACTGACACGCGTACTCTTAATGTAGTTCTCAGTGGGATTCAGCGTGACAAAATGTGACAAGCCCTGTTGTTTGTAATACAGATACTACTAATTGTTCTCTAGCTGACTGGACTGGGACAACGGGAAATAAAGTGTCGCGCCGCCGGGAATCGAACTCACTACCTTACGATCGTGAGACAAATAACCCTAAATACTAAGCCACGTGACTTCACTATAAAATCGTGTTGATAGATTGCAATTATAAGAGAGTTATTCCTACAAGAACAATAGCGGTGCCATCACGACAAAGGAAAAAACAATTGAATGACTAGGGAAATGAAAGCTATTTAAATTAACAGA
>NW_026398482.1:0-254 GCF_001194135.2 Octopus bimaculoides | reverse complement strand
CTTTCCTTTAAAAATCGGCACGAACTTTCCGGACAACCCAATATATGTATATATATATACATATATATATGTAACAATAATAGATGGACTAGCAGTTATATTTGGCATCAAAACCTTTATAAACATGTTATAATTAAGAAGACAGTCCATGATAGTCCTTCAGAATTAGATCTGGCTCGAGAATTAATCCGGTTCTTAACTATTTTACGTCTTTTTTACGCATTCACCTATTGAATAAGCGCGCACACACACAC
>NW_026398481.1:0-532 GCF_001194135.2 Octopus bimaculoides | reverse complement strand
TCAAATTCCGCCGAGGTCGACTTTCATCCTTTCGGAGTCGATAAATTAAGCTCCAATTGTGTACTGGGGTCGATCTAATCGACTGGCCCGCTCCCCAAAAATTTCGGGCCTTGTGGCTAGAGTAGAAAAGTAGTAAGTGCAGCAGCAGTAGTAGCAACAGCAACACCACCACCACAACTAGTATCAGCAACAGTAGTAGTAGTAGTAGTAGTAGTAGTAGTAGTAGTAGTAGTAGTAGTAGTAGTATTAATAGCTGAGTCATCTACCTCAATATATTTTAATATATTCTAATATATACTACCAACATAAATCAGAGTTACAATTTTTGTTATCAGCCGTATTTCAGACTATATAGCCACGCTTCCCAAGTAGTCTAGTGGTTAGGATTCCGCGCTCTCACCGCGGCGGCCGGGGTTCGATTCCCAGCTTGGGAAACTCTTGTATTTTTATTTTTTTTAGTTTTTGTATTTCTAAAGACAACCTATTTGAAAGTATTGAAAATGTTAGCTTAATTCTGTAAAGACATACCTGT
>NW_026398480.1:0-633 GCF_001194135.2 Octopus bimaculoides | reverse complement strand
TGAACAAGCCGAACTCTTGTGTTTGATCTCTTCATATATTCACGCCTCTATTCATCGACTTTTTCCTATATTTTCTATCAGATACGTAAACCTACTGATCGATATCTTAGTTCTCTCTTTACTTTGCTCCTCTCTTGCTTTTTTCCCTCTCTCGCCTCTTTTCCAATCTCTCTCTCGCTCTCTCTTTACTTTTCCCTCCCTCTCTCTCTGTCTTGTCACACAGTAATTCCGTTTTTCTTTTCTTATCTTTCACAATTCTACCATCTTTTCTTTTTCTTTAATTTCTTTATGTATTACTCACTCAACGTTCATGTTGTGCCAATGTTTCTGAAAATGCTTAACCCCTCTCCAACTCCACCAAATTTTCTCCCAACTCACTCTTTCTCTCTATCTCTCTCTAACTCGCGCGCGTCCTGTCACTCATTTCTTCTATTCTTTCTCAGATATTTCTCCGAATCTCACTCCTACTAAACGTATATACATGTACGCATACTTTCCTACCTGTCAACACACACACACGCACGCACACATTCACACACACACAAACACCTACATACCCACGTCCACACCCACACATATGCACACACAAACATACACGTATACATATAAATTTGTGTATGTATATATATATAT
>NW_026398479.1:4880-5109 GCF_001194135.2 Octopus bimaculoides | reverse complement strand
AGGATGAAAAGAAAGTATGTTTATAGGATGTGGTTTGGTAGAAAATAATTGTTGATTGATTTTGTTACTTTGAAGTGGGAGTTGTATTATTGTTTAGAGTTTATATAGTCAAACGTGGAAATCACTTTGTACAGTCTGACAAAGGCTAGCAGATAACTCCAAATCACTCATTATGGGGGCACATATTGTTGATGTTTTCTTCAAGGTTTGTTTTCTACCTGAGTTGCTT
>NW_026398479.1:4497-4870 GCF_001194135.2 Octopus bimaculoides | reverse complement strand
ACATATTGTTGATGTTTTCTTCAAGGTTTGTTTTCTACCTGAGTTGCTTCCTTTTAGTAATTTCGTCAGTAACATGCATTGTAAGTTTCTCCTTGGTTCTCTTTAAAAATAATAACAACTGTGTTTAGGAAAGTATTAATTGTCCAGTAATTAACATCACATGACTCAATATACTCATGTTACATTACATAAGAGTGGATGAAAGTGACTGAGGTGGAGTTGGAAAGAAAGATGAAGCTGGTGATGACAAGATGTCAGAGTGAGCCTTCAAGGTACAGAGTGAATGGAACCGAGAATGGGAATAGAAGATTGAGAAGAGGAGTGGATCATCATCATCATCATCATCATCATCATCATCATCATCACCATCATC
>NW_026398479.1:4319-4487 GCF_001194135.2 Octopus bimaculoides | reverse complement strand
CATCATCATCACCATCATCACCATCATCATCATCACCACCACCACCACCACCACTGCCAGTGTCGCTGGACTGGCTCCTGTGCAGATGGCACATAAAAATCACCTTTTGAGGGTGGCTGTTGCCAGTACCACCTGACTGGCCTTCATGCCAGTGGCACGTAAAAGCAC
>NW_026398479.1:3864-4094 GCF_001194135.2 Octopus bimaculoides | reverse complement strand
ACACACACACACACACACACACACACACACACATACACATATACACATATGTGTATATATCAGGTTGGTGCAAAAGTAATGTCTGATTTCTAGAAAAAATGTTTCAGAGCGAATTTATCAATTTTTTAATCTCTTCTTATAGTTTTAAGATATCTGTGTTTAATTTGTACTACTTTCTTTCAGATTATCTAACTTCTGGCCATAATTCTCAAAAAATTTTACCACCATGT
>NW_026398479.1:3631-3854 GCF_001194135.2 Octopus bimaculoides | reverse complement strand
GATTATCTAACTTCTGGCCATAATTCTCAAAAAATTTTACCACCATGTTTATCCCGTCTAAAGATCACATAAGAAATGTTTTGCTCAACGAGTTTCATAAAGGTGTTAATGCAAGTGCGGCAGCAAGATCTATTTAGAGCACTTATGGGGATGATGTAGTGAATGAAAGAAAATGCAGGAGGTGGTTTTCCCGTTTCCAAAGTGGTGATTTCACTTTGAAAGA
>NW_026398479.1:3440-3621 GCF_001194135.2 Octopus bimaculoides | reverse complement strand
GGAGGTGGTTTTCCCGTTTCCAAAGTGGTGATTTCACTTTGAAAGAAGAGCTAAAAGAGGCGAAATGGCCTAGTGGTTAGGGTATCGGACTTGTGGTCGTAGGATGGTGGTTTCAATTCCCAGACCAGGCGTGTGAGTGTTTATTGAGCAAAAACACCTAAAGCTCCATGAGGCTCTGGCA
>NW_026398479.1:3293-3430 GCF_001194135.2 Octopus bimaculoides | reverse complement strand
GTGTTTATTGAGCAAAAACACCTAAAGCTCCATGAGGCTCTGGCAGGGGGGTGACGGCAAACCCTGCTGTACTCTTTTACCACGACATTCTCTCACTCTTTCTTCCTGTTTCTGTTGTACCTGTATTTCAAAGGTCC
>NW_026398479.1:3083-3283 GCF_001194135.2 Octopus bimaculoides | reverse complement strand
CCTGTATTTCAAAGGTCCAGCCTTGTCACACACTGTGTCACGCTGAATCTCCCCAAGAACTATGTTAAGGGTACATATGTCTGTGGAGTGCTCAGCCACTTACACGTTAATTTCCTGAGTAGGCTGTTCCATTGTTCAGATCAACTGGAACGCTTGTTGTCATAACTGGTAGAGTGCCACAATATTTATATATATATATA
>NW_026398479.1:2877-3073 GCF_001194135.2 Octopus bimaculoides | reverse complement strand
ATATATATATATATGAAGAATGCACCCCACAACATAGATTAGCAGTTAGCGACTTCAGGATCAGGGTTAAATAAATGCCCAGAAGATGACCAGCATGGAGAAGAAGGGTCTGGAACTTTAAGGATCCTGTGAATAGACAGAGATTTAGAAACGTATTACTTGAAGCTTTTGACGAAATAGAGGGGGATATAGCATC
>NW_026398479.1:2613-2796 GCF_001194135.2 Octopus bimaculoides | reverse complement strand
ATTTGTGGATGGTGCAAAGTCCCCTCTCGACCCAAGGTAACGTGGTGGTGGAATAATGTAGTTGACAGGGCCCTTAGGGAAAAGAAACAGGCATGGAAGGATTGGAAGAATGGTGGTAGCAAGGAATTGTATTAGATTGCCAGAAGGGAAGCTAGGAGACAGGTTTACTTAGCCAGAGGGGAA
>NW_026398479.1:2373-2513 GCF_001194135.2 Octopus bimaculoides | reverse complement strand
GAGAGAGAGAGAGAGAGAGAGATGTTAATCAAACCAATTGACCCCAGTACTTACTATTTTTGAATCCTGATACTTATTCTCTTGGTCTGTTTTGTCGAACCACTAAGTTACAGGGACATAAACACACCAACACCAGTTGT
>NW_026398479.1:0-2351 GCF_001194135.2 Octopus bimaculoides | reverse complement strand
CCCCCCCCCAACACACACACAAGACAGGCTTCTTCCAGTTTCATATAATTTTTATTTTTGAGACCAATAAAAATTGATGTTTTAATGGCAGACCTCCACAATATAATAGAAAAATCTTTCCATCAAAACTCATGATTGGAAGCTTTTTTGTCATAATTTTCATTTTTAGCTGATTTTAATATTACAGTTATGGTACAATGAATAAACAAGGGAAGTACATATTCTAATGAAATAAACATTTGTTTGTTTGAGTTTCTTTTCTTCTTTACATTATATACATCCAAATAGCATTTTGAGGATGATAATAATGATGTCAGCAACACAAGCGTCCAGTTATTTGATCCCATCTCCTCACAGCATCAGGTGTTATCAGAAGTGGTAAGAAGAGGATCAGACTAAATCAACACTAGCAATTATTCCTTTGGATTAAGATACACACTATGGAAAGACTAATGTAATTTTATTGTTGTTCTTACTACAACTTTTGTTGTTGTTTCATTTTAGACCCAAATTAACTCTAACAGAGAAGCTCTACGATAGAAACATTCTAGACATAACCACTCCTATCTAGATCTAAATATATATGGTTTAATTAATGATGAAATGTCTGAAGCAGAGCATGCTAATTTTAGCTAACCTCTATAGTGACAAGTCATTAACTGCTATCTTTTATCTTTTACATTTTACTTGTTTCAGTCATTTGACTGAGGCCAAGCTGGGGCAGCACCTTGAAAGGTTTTAGTCAAATCGATCTACTCACAATGCTTTGGTTGGCTAAGGCTATAGCAGAAGACACTTGCCCAAGGTGTCGTGCACTGAGACTGAACCCAGAACCACATGGTTGGGAAGGAAACTTCTTACCACACAGTCACACCTGTGCCTATATAAGCAAATTTTCTAAGGATGCTAAAATACTTGGAGAGGAAAGGTAAGAGGTACATATATCTTGTCTGATTGATTCACTAATTGTGAACTGGTCCTTCTGACAGTCGGATGGGTCCCCACTATTTTCAATTTTTTTCTGCAAATCACAGGCTTAGAGGGAATGTATTTACATTCTTATACTTAATTTATATACTTGCAATTATAATTATATATCATCAATTTTATACTGAAGACTTTATATGCTTAGATTTGATTCAATATATCTAGACCTACGTGACCTAATGAGTTTTTCTAATAGTATGGTGTGACAAGGCCTACATAATCTAATATGTTTATCTAATAGTAGGGTGTGATTTGAGAGAAATTTGATTGCTATTTCTTGCTAGTTGAACGAACACAAAGAATTCTTCTATTGTAGGCAGCAGAAATAGTCAATGTATTCCATTGTACAGAGATTAATGTCTCCTGTAAGTAAAGCTTATGCAGGTGTTGTAACAATAATACCAAGTATTTTGATGACAATTGGAATGGCAGTGATTGTAATAATGTGGCATCATATACCACTGCCTGTTGTGGCTGCACTAACCACTATTTCTTTAGTCTGTAAAAGGATCCTTTTAGTTTCTAACACTGCCTGCACCTGCGAATCATTGAAAGTTTTTGTTATATGTCAAGAGGATGACTGGATCCATTACATATATGAGGTGCATTCAAAAAGTATCCAGGTTTATTTTTCCTGCCAAAACTAATGCAACATAGGGAAAATATGGTCACTGCTCAATGCTTTTGATTATCTTGTGTGAAAATGAAAATCTGATGAGTGTGCACTATATCTGTCCTCTAGACATAACAGCTGGGAACTGACATGACCTACTGGTGCAAACATTTTCATACGTGTGTAGGAAGGGTGGCATTACCTTCCACCTGAAGGATTTTTCCCACGTGGCATTGGTTTTGGTGGGAAAAAATAAAGTTGGACACTTTTTGAACACACCTCATATATGTGACAGAAGCAGCAAAGTCCCCTTCAAACAGAGAGATATAGATGACTGTGTCAAGAGAATACTTGAAAATCAGCCAAAGGTTTTTTTAAAAGTATTTTTAAAATTTTATTTGTTATTGGTTTGGTTTGGAAAGCCCTCCAGGAGTGATCAGATTAACACTATTAATGATCCTCTTAAATATTTACAAGCTGATGAACTGCAGAAAAACATATAGGCAGAGAGTAAATTCCAGGAAGATTACGCTCTGGGAAGCAAGGACTAGGCAATTCACATGCAACCAGCAGTACTATATTGATTTTCATGACTAAGATACTTAGCTCTTAAATCGCTAAGTTCATCTGAAAACAGAAACTTCAAAATAAGGACAATCACTGCAGAAAGCAGTGGTACTGTAAAATTGATGGGTATTTCATTTGTTCAAAGTACTGAGTTCAACTCCAGCTGAAGGTAGTGTTCACTATT
>NW_026398478.1:717-835 GCF_001194135.2 Octopus bimaculoides | reverse complement strand
GATGGTGATGATGATGATGATGATGAGGAGGAGGAGGAGGAGGAGGATGAGAATGATGATGATGATGGTGGCGATGATGATGATGACGATGATGGTGATGATGATGATGAGGAGGAGG
>NW_026398478.1:466-584 GCF_001194135.2 Octopus bimaculoides | reverse complement strand
GATGATGAGGATGAGGATGATGATGAGGAGGAGGATGAGGATGATGATAATGATGAGGATGGCGATGATGGCGATGATGATGATGACGATGATGGTGATGATGATGATGAGGAGGAGG
>NW_026398478.1:353-456 GCF_001194135.2 Octopus bimaculoides | reverse complement strand
GGCGATGATGATGATGACGATGATGGTGATGATGATGATGAGGAGGAGGATGAGAATGATGATGATGATGATGGCGACGATGATGATGACGATGATGGCGATG
>NW_026398478.1:175-336 GCF_001194135.2 Octopus bimaculoides | reverse complement strand
GAGGATGAGGATGATGATGATGAGGAGGATGAGGATGATGATGATGATGAGGATGGCGATGATGGCGATGGTGATGATGACGATGATGATGATGAGGAGGAGGAGGATGACGATGATGATGGCGATGATGATGATGACGATGATGGCGATGATGATGATGA
>NW_026398478.1:0-102 GCF_001194135.2 Octopus bimaculoides | reverse complement strand
GATGGCGATGATGATGATGATGATGGTGACAATGATGAGGAGGAGGATGAGAATGATGATGATGATGATGATGATGATGATGACGATGATGGCGATGATGAT
>NW_026398477.1:0-475 GCF_001194135.2 Octopus bimaculoides | reverse complement strand
ATGACCGCAAGTCCACTGCCCTAACCACTGGGCCATTGCGCCTCCACTCACATGTACATACATAATGCAAGATATTTCTCTTATATTAATTAAGAGCCAGGTAGCCTAAAAGGTAAGTGAACTGGGGACAGACATAAGATGTTTTAATATGAAACAAAACATTAACATATTTCTCAACTTATTTCATACAATTTAGTTTACTCTTTTTTTACTTGTTTCAGTCATTTGATTATGGCCATGCTTGGGCACGGCCTTTAGTCGAGCAAATCGACCCCAGGACTTATTCTTTGGAAGCCTAGTACTTATTCTATCGGTCTCCTTTGCCGAACTGCTAAGTTACAGGGACGTAAACACACCAGCATCGGTTGTCAAGCGATGTTGGGGGGGGACAAACACACACATACATATATATATATATACATATGTACGACCGGCTTCTTTCAGTTTCCGTCTACCAAATCCACTCACAAGGCTT
>NW_026398476.1:0-593 GCF_001194135.2 Octopus bimaculoides | reverse complement strand
ACACACACAGACGCACAAAATTTGCCGTTACCTCTTTCTGACTCCTCACAACTCTCATCATCCGATGAAAAGAGTGGGGAGGAGTGGAAAATAGCTACGAAAGGAAGGAGGAAGCGCAGTAAGAAGAAAACAAAACAAAATGCAAACACAAACAAAGCAGGGAGATTCACATCTCCCGAAAATACTAATAACACCAATAGTAATATAAAAAAAACAATGCTAACAGCAATAGACAAACACAGAGTTGATGAATTACATCAACTCTAAAACAGTCATCACAAATAACGACATCAAAACCAACAACCACCCACGTACAACACCGCCAAAACACATTAAAATTATTCATATAACACCAGCATTACACAACATAATATAATCCCTCTACGCCAACTCGGTAGGGGGATGTCAAAAATATTCGTGCAAGAAATTGTACAATAGCCTCCTTGGTGAAAAATCCAAGGAGGAAACAAAACTTTCTAACGGTAAGTAACATTCTGTTCTTTTTGTTTTGTGCTTTAAAGTACACGTATAAACAGAATCATCGTGAAGATTGGTTGTGTGAATGTGCATGGCTTGGGGTCCCCTTGGAAACA
>NW_026398475.1:0-646 GCF_001194135.2 Octopus bimaculoides | reverse complement strand
CCATGCTAGCATGGAAGGCGGATGTTAAACGATGATGATGATGATGATAGCTTAGTTTTCATAATCACTAAGTGTATGCACTTTGATTACTTATCAAAGTGGTTGGTCAAGCTATCAGTAAAATATTAAATTATGAATAAATTAAAATGAAAACTTACCATATACATTAGAATATCTCTAATCATTACCATGGATGTTTGATGATCATTCCAAGCATTGTTCAAAGTTTGAAGAAAATTATTATTTAAAGCTCCAAGGACATCTTCGCGAACCTAATGTAGAAATAATAATATAAATTACATGGAAATATAAAATAAAAGACCAATATGTTTCTAATATCATGACAAGACAATTTTCATAAATTATCACAAGTTTTGTATATGAGAGTACATGGAGAAACAAACTGATCCCTTACTTAAAACAAGGCCCCTCATTGACTATTCTTTTATTTGTTTCAGTCATTTTGACTGCAGCCATGCTGGAGCATCGCCTTCTAGTTGAACAAATCAACCCCAGGACTTGTTCTTTGTAAGTCTAGTACTTATTCTATAGGTCATTCTTGCCAAACCACTAAATTACGGGGATGTAAACACACCAACATCGGTTGTCAAGCGATGGTAGAGGACAAACACAGACATATATATAT
>NW_026398474.1:0-244 GCF_001194135.2 Octopus bimaculoides | reverse complement strand
CTATGTAGTTTTCGTGGCAGCCCGAGCATCTTATTACATAGATAAGGTTTTCTGAGGCAGAAGTAAAGTCAGATTTAACTTTGAATTTTTGTCCCTCTTTGAAGAGGAATTCTGAACCTTGTAGAATGTTTGGGCATGTTGCGCACTTTGGTCGACCACATTTTTTTTTACGTTTGCATCTGTTATTTTGGAAAATAGTTTTACCTTTGTGAGGATCTTTTTCAGTGATTTTGGTTGTTTGTGG
>NW_026398473.1:0-1442 GCF_001194135.2 Octopus bimaculoides | reverse complement strand
GATGGCATAATAAGTCACACCCGGACAAGGTCGGGTTATATTGCTAGTATGTTATAATTATAACACACTAGCATCGGTTGCCAAACGATTTTGGAGGGGACAAAATATGTTATAATTTAGAAGAAACAGTGGTCACTTTTCAGATTAACACCCGCACGATTACCTAACCCTAACCCTAACCCTAAAACCCTAAGCCTAACCCTAATCCTAACCCTAACCCTAACCCTAACCCTAACCCTAAACCCTAACCCTAACCCTAATCCTAACCCTAAGACCCTAACCCTGGCCCTAAAACCCTAATCCTAACACCCTAGTGAAAATCGTGCAGGTGTTAATCTGAAGAATTACCGAAACAGTAAGTTGTCATTATAGTACTCGGAGTTTAGAATGTCGGAGAGAAGAGCTACGATGCATTCTCGTCGGCTATCTGTTTTTTATCTAGCACTCCGTCACTTAACGACGACAAGGGTTCTAGTTGATCCGATCAACAGAACACCTTGCTCGTGAAATAAACGTACAAGTGGCTGAGCATTCCACATAGACGAGTACCCTTAATATAGTTCTCAGGAAGATTCAGCGTGACACAGATTGTGACAAGGCTAGTCCCCTTCGAATTACAGGTACTACTCATTTGTGGTAGCTGAGTGAATTGGAGCAACGTATAATAAAGGACACAATACGCCGCCGGGAATCGAACTCACCACCTTACGATTGTGAGCCGAATGCCCACTAACCACCAAGTCATGCGCCTTCACTATCATGGCCATTCACGGTTTATATGCATAAACATAAGTTCTGCACACTTAACTCAATGACAACGTAATCTATAATAATAAATGCCAAAACGAATTTCTGTGTGTCAGTGTGTCACACTTTGACCCCTGCCTCTCTCACTATTCAATGACACTTCTACTTTTCTTGCTGGGGAAAGAATAATAGTAGGCATAGAGACGGTGAGGGTGGTAATAGATTGATAGTTGAGATGGTGATGGGTGATAGTAATAGTATGAGCTGTAGTTGTTATAGAGGCGGAGGCGGCGGCGTTGGTGGTGGTGGTGATAGCTGAGTTGGTCAAGCATGACAGTGATAGTAAGGGATGTGAAAGACAGTGGTGATGTTGGTAGAGGGGAAGGCGCCGAAGTCAAAGGTGTTGATGGTGATGGTGTCAAAAGTCTGAATGATGAGTCTATGGTGGTTGTACTGGTGATGTTGATGGTTGAAAACAATCGACAGAAGGATAGAGAGAGAAAGAAAGAGGCTAGACAGAAAAACAAATTGTACTGACCTTCGAATGGGAAGTCAAAAATTGTTTATCATGAAGCTTTACGATAAGTTCCAAGTCGACATATTATATTGTTTTGAGGAAAATTGTTCATTGCTTGAAAAATAGTGGGGAAGTTTAATAAAATTTAGTATGTAGCTTAAATCACTCTCTACATATA
>NW_026398472.1:284-662 GCF_001194135.2 Octopus bimaculoides | reverse complement strand
TAAGAATGATCCCTGGCTTACCATCCATGCAGGAAGTGCAAAAGATTGTCCTAACTGGTGTGTCACACATATTGAGAAGAGCATTGTCACTGTGAATTTTCTTTCCTTTTCCTCCTTTATTTTATTCGTTTACGTTTTAGTTTTTCCTTTTTTTCTCTGTCTTTCTTCCCCTTTTTCTCTATCACATGACTTTGTAAAGGAACAATCTGGTATGTTTATTTTAATGGCCTACCAATATATACAGCACGTTTCTCTACTCTAGGTGTCAGGAAGACACTCGGCAAGAAATGGAAACAGAATTGAAAGAAGATGCTAATAATAATAATAATAATGATGATGATGATGATGATGATGATGATGATGATCATGATGATGATC
>NW_026398472.1:0-253 GCF_001194135.2 Octopus bimaculoides | reverse complement strand
ATCATGATGATCATGATGATCTTTTCTAATAAAGGCATAAGGCCTGAATTCTTTTTTTTTTTTTTTTGGTGGGGGGACTAGTCGATTACATCGACCCTAGTAATCAAATAACCCTTTCCACTATAGCCATAAGACCTGAAATTTTGGGGGAGGGGACAAATCGATTACATCGACCCCAATACACAACGAGTGCTTATTTTATAGACCCCGAAAGAATGAAAGGCAAAGTTGACCTCGGCGGAATTTGAACTCA
>NW_026398471.1:0-233 GCF_001194135.2 Octopus bimaculoides | reverse complement strand
ATAAGCAATTCTCTTTGGAATGGTCCATACTGGCCACCTCAGTTCCCTACGACAAGGGTAGGGATTTCTTTCCTCTTTGTAACTTGGAACTTTATTATATCCTGTTCTCCAAGAATCGCCTAGTTAACCAAATAACTCAGAGGGCGTACTGCTGTCAGCACTTCAAGAAACATACCTTCTTTCATTACCGTTAGCTCCATCATTCCAACTAGGTTAGGTTTTAAGCATTATTA
>NW_026398470.1:0-322 GCF_001194135.2 Octopus bimaculoides | reverse complement strand
TAATGACCTTGTATGATTCTGTTGCTAATCTCCAAGAAGAATACGTATTAACAACTGATAGTCTATTGGTGCTAATGGTGGAATTACCAAATTGTTTTTGGTGTATTACCACCTTTTAGCAGAGCTGGACTGTTTGTGATGTAAATGGTTTGGGAATAGTTTAGGCTGACTAAACCTGTAAAGTCACTTTGTGGAAAGAGAGGTGGTGAGTGTGGGGTGGAGGTATTCTATTGTGTATCTTTGTATGTATGTTCAGGCATTGAACTTGTGTTTATATTACTGTGTCACTGTGTGCATGTGTATGTATGTGTTCGTGTGTGTG
>NW_026398469.1:0-269 GCF_001194135.2 Octopus bimaculoides | reverse complement strand
CGCAGTCAAATGACTGAAACAAGTAAAAGAGAGTAAAGAGTAAAAGAGTAAAGAGAACCGTTTTGAATATGCAAATAAGTCTGAATATGCGAATAAAAGAACAAAAGAATTTATAGCCACCCTGTTTGTTTATCTATCCATCTCTCTTTCAAACTATCCATATATCTATCCCTTACGTTTCCACTGTCTCCATCACTCATACTCTAAACTCAAACCTCGATTAACTCTCAATTCACTCGACTTTATTTCTGCTTCACTTGTACTCCACT
>NW_026398468.1:0-402 GCF_001194135.2 Octopus bimaculoides | reverse complement strand
TGTGTGTGTGTGTGTGTGTGTGTGTTGTAGGAATTCGTATGTTCAGTTCTTGACGATTTTAATGTTCAAATTTCAGCTGTTATTATTAATCACATTAAAAGAAAGGCTAACTAGCGGAATCGTTGGCATGCCCGGCACAATGTTTAGCGGCATTTTGTGTGTCTTTATGTTCTGAGTTTAAAATCCACCGAGGTCGATTTTACGTTTAGCCTTTTCAGGTTCGTAAAATAAAGTACCAGTTGAACACGGGGGTAGAATCGCACCTTTCCTCACGCCTACTACTTATAGTAGAAAAGATTATTAATCGCATAAAACTGTCACAATTGTATCATTAATAATTTTTTTTCGGAAACTGGCTGTAACTTAAAATAAAGAGCACGTCCATAAATCGATAAAAACATA
>NW_026398467.1:0-320 GCF_001194135.2 Octopus bimaculoides | reverse complement strand
TGAATGCTGCAATAATCCTTGCCTTCAGTTCATCTTTGGTGTTACAAAGATTGACACCCAAACACTCTGAAATTTTCGTATTGGCCCTTTCGGTACGAACACTGAGCAGTACAGTATGCCGTTTCCAAATTTCTAGCAGTGAATTGCATCATGATGCTGTTTTTCTTACAGACGGTGGCCAACTGACCCTACTATATAGCAAAACCCAAAAAAACAAACAGCGCGCATGCGCGAAATTAAGATGTACAATGGTGACAATTTACCATCGCACCCTGTGTATGCATATGTATGAAAAATAAATAAATAAATATATATATATA
>NW_026398466.1:0-244 GCF_001194135.2 Octopus bimaculoides | reverse complement strand
TTTTTTTTCTCTCTCTTTCTCTCACTGTCTCTCTCTCTTTATATCTGTGTGTTTGTATCTTAGTCCTCCTTCTCTGTTCCACACACTCTCTCTCTCGAGTCTCTCTTTCTCACTTTCTCTCTCTCTTTATATATATATATATATATATATATGCGTGTGAGTGTGTATGAGTGTGTGTTTGTATCTTATTCCTTCTCTGTTCCTCTTTCTCTCTCCTCCTCTCTGTGTATATATATATATATAT
>NW_026398465.1:0-674 GCF_001194135.2 Octopus bimaculoides | reverse complement strand
CTCGTACAAATGTTATATTTTAGTTTAGCAAAATTAAAGTAAGAAATAAAATAAGATATAATAAATGCATTTTACTCAAAATCGAGTTTTGCAATTATGTCCAAATATTAAAGATAATCATGGCGGCGATCACGCCAAACAAAATGCTTAGCGTCATTTTGTTCGTCTTTATGTTCTGAGTTCAAATTCCATTGATCTCGATTTTGCCTTTTGTATAACTCTGTTTATCCATTGGTTTCACTTCGTTATTTTACATATATAAATTTCGAAAGACCACCAATTGTGAATATATTCATATACATATGTTTAATAAACATACATTTAACATCGTTGTGATTATTTACGTTTGGGGAATGCTGTCTCACAGGGAGTGTCTATTCTTGTTTCTCCTACTGAGAGAGAAAGAGAGAGAGAGAGAGAAAGTAGTTCACACCTTACAGAAAATGTAACGAATATTGATGTTGCTCATTTGCATATCAGTACATTGACTGGCAAATAAATGAAATAAGCTCTGTTACTCATTGCAGTTTCCACAAGCTATAAGCTGCTTATTCCCTCTCAGTAGGATGTATATGAGTAGACACTCCCAGAAAATCTGTCCTCCAGTTTAATATGTAGCATAACTTGAGTAAAAATTGAAGCAGACGACAATAACCAATCGAAATTACACGACG
>NW_026398464.1:0-359 GCF_001194135.2 Octopus bimaculoides | reverse complement strand
TAGATAGATAGATGGATATTTAAAAACAAACATTGATCGACATTTACGTACAGAAACACAAGTATGTATCTGTGTGTGTGTGTGTGCGCGCGCACGGATTTTTCGCATAGCGGAAATTCGCTGCAGCGTGTGGTAACAATTTCTAACGTGGATGAAATCTGTACCATATCGTCTGATCTGGGTCACCGCGTGAGCGACATGGTGGATGAGTTGGGTAGTTTGTCGCTGATTCTTTTCTTTGCTTTCCTTTCAGTAGACACGTGATATATGAACGTGTGCGCGAGCGTATTTATATATGTGTGTGTGTGCATATATATATATATATATAACCATTTTAACGATGCGTACTGCCTTAATTC
>NW_026398463.1:0-325 GCF_001194135.2 Octopus bimaculoides | reverse complement strand
ATGTAGCGGCAGACGAAATACCGCTAAGCATTTCACCCAGTGTGCTAACGATTGTGCCAGCTCGCCACGTTAAGATATCAAATTTTTGCCACAAGGGCAGTTTGGAGGAGGGGATTAAGTCGATTACCTCGACCCCACTGCGTAACTGGTACTTATTTAATCAACCCCGAAAGAATGAATGGCAAAGTCGACCTCTGCGGAATTTGAACTCAGAACATAGCGACAAACGAAATACCGCTAAGCATTTCGCCCGGCGTGCTAACGACTCTGTCAGGGCACCGCCTTAATAATAATAATAATAATAATAATAATAATAATAATAATA
>NW_026398462.1:0-269 GCF_001194135.2 Octopus bimaculoides | reverse complement strand
ACACACACACACACACACACACACACTCACACGCAAATTCATGTATATTTTCGCGTGTATTTGTGTGTACTGACATAAATATACAGATAGACACGCAAATATTTATTACACGTATGCATAATAAACACACACACACATACATAAATATATTAGTAAACACACACACAAATATGTATGTATGTATGTATGCATGTATGTACGACGGGCTTCTTTCAGTTTCCGTGTATTAATTAAATCCACTTACAACGCTCTGGGGTTGCCCGGGGCCG
>NW_026398461.1:0-243 GCF_001194135.2 Octopus bimaculoides | reverse complement strand
TATATATATATATACACATTTATATGCATATATACGTACTCATATATATACATACACATTAAAATCATGCATGCAGTTAACTCCTAACGCGTATGTATGTATATTGCGTATGAATCTGTGATATATCTCTGTATATGTGCGTGTGTGTGTTTTTTGTGTGTGTATGTGTGCGTGTGTGTATTCATACACACGTGAAAACATATATGCACACACACACACACACACACACACACACACACACAC
>NW_026398460.1:0-775 GCF_001194135.2 Octopus bimaculoides | reverse complement strand
GTCCATATAGCATGTTTCAAGAATTACTATGGTTTTATAATCATACATTTTTACTTATATCTTTCGACTGTTATTTTTAGTATAACATATTATGCAATATTCATATTACTAAAGGCAAATGACGACGGCTATATCATAATCCTCCTTATCAAAAACTATGTCTACCACATCACTTTTAATAATAATAATAATAATAATAATAATAAAAATAAAAATAGAAATAATAATAATAATAATGAGGTGAAGTTGGGTGAGGTGGAGAAATAAGGGGATAATATTGATTATTCTTATTCTTATTTCTGTTCATCATCATCATCATAATCATCATCTTCATGATAATCTACTTTTCTTCTACCTCTAGTTTTTGTTGTTATTATTATCATCATTATTATTTTTATTGTCAATATTATTATCATTATTTTTATTTTTATTATTATTATTATTATTATTATTATTATTATTATTATTATTATTATTATTATTATTGTTGTTGTTGTTGTTGTTAATGTTGTTGCTGTGGTGGTGGTTGTTACTGTTGTTTTTGTTTTTGTTGTTGTTATTAAGATTATGATGATGAGAAGGGGGAGGGTGAAGAAGTAGGAGAAATAGAAGACCTAGAGTGATGAGTAACATTAAAGTTGCATGACTTACATACCTGAAAAGATTAAATCTCTCTCTCTTTTTTTTATATCTGTATGCTATACATTTCTGAAGGTCAAAGAAAGAAATTTAGCATGTGGATGCAAGTCTATATGTATATATATATATATATATA
>NW_026398459.1:0-234 GCF_001194135.2 Octopus bimaculoides | reverse complement strand
GTGTGTGTGTGTGTGTGTGTGTGTGTGTGTGTATATGTATATATAAATATGTATATATAAGTATTTATATGTATATGTATATTTTTTATTTATTTATGGGTTTCAGCCGAGTGGCTGTGGTCATGCTGGAGCACCACCTCGATTTTCCGTCTTTATGCTTTGCTCTCTTCACGCTCCTTGCATAACTCTTCTCCTGCACCTGATATAGTCCAATCAAGAGTTTTGATGGCACAT
>NW_026398458.1:0-230 GCF_001194135.2 Octopus bimaculoides | reverse complement strand
ATTATGGGTGTGGCTACTTCGGTTGGCACTTGGTAGTACTCCATTACACTATGGATCATTTGATGGGGCATGCTTGAGTAAGCTTGGCAACATCTAACCATACCTCTGAGAATGTTTTTCTTGCTTCTCTTTAGCTCCATAATGACATGTCTCCCATGCCATAAAGGAGTATTAGAACTAAATTTGTCTCCATCTGCAGAAAGATCCTACCAGCAGCTTCTTATCAACCA
>NW_026398457.1:0-215 GCF_001194135.2 Octopus bimaculoides | reverse complement strand
ATATATGTATGTATATATATTTGTATATATATATATGTATATATATTTATGTATGTATGCATGTATGTATGTATATATACCATTATGTGTATATAATTAAATGCAGACATATGCATACATGGAAGCACGTATGAAAGTACATACACATGTACGTATGAATGTATGTACATATGTATGAATGTATGTGTGT
This sequence comes from Octopus bimaculoides, assembly GCF_001194135.2. NCBI lineage: Eukaryota > Metazoa > Mollusca > Cephalopoda > Octopoda > Octopodidae > Octopus > Octopus bimaculoides. Next base: position 25 of record NW_026398457.1, on the reverse strand, counting down.
GTGTGTGTGTGCATGTATGTATGTG
>NW_026398456.1:0-539 GCF_001194135.2 Octopus bimaculoides | reverse complement strand
ATATATATACATCTATATATATATACATCTATATATATATACATCTATATGGATACATTTGTGCAGATATATATATATGCATGTATGTTTGTATATATGTATGTATACCTGTATATATGTGAGAGTATAGTTTCACTGTAGTAGTTTCAGTATGGAAATGAAACCATTAAAGTGAAAGTATCTGTCATTACAGTATGGAAGTGTGATTGTTTCAGATTTGAATGAAATTGGTTGTGTAGTTCTCGAGTTTTAGGGACTCACACAGACACACACACAGACAGACACACACACACACACACACATTTGGAATATTAATATAAAAGTTAGTTTAAATAAAATATTTTTTGAGCACTGAAGTAGGTCGCGCGCACGCGCACATAACACATACACACACAGGCACGCACATGTAGTAACGCATGTATGCATTCATGTATTCTTTTTATTTGTTTCAATCATTTGACTACGGCCATGCTGGAGCACTGCCTTTTCGTCGAACAAATCGACCCCAGGACTTATTCTTTGGATGCCTAGTACTTATT
>NW_026398455.1:0-259 GCF_001194135.2 Octopus bimaculoides | reverse complement strand
ATATATGTATGTGCTTGTATGTGTGTATGTATGTATGCATGCATGTATGTATGTGCGTATGTACCTATGTATCTATGTATGTACGTATGCATGCATATATGTATATATATATGTATATATATATGTATATGTATGTATATGTGTATGTATGAATGTAACAGGCTATATGTATGTGTATGGGCGTACTTTTAAAAGTATGTGCGCATGTTTATGCGTGTATGTATATGTAATATATGTATGTGTGTGTATGTGTGCATGT
>NW_026398454.1:0-571 GCF_001194135.2 Octopus bimaculoides | reverse complement strand
GTGGTGGTAGTAGTGGTGGTAGTAGTGGTGGTGGTGGTAGTGGTGGTGGTAGTGGTGGTAGTGATGGTGGTAGTGGTGGTGGTGGTATTTGCGGGCTGGTGTTTGTAGTTGCGATAGTGGTGGTGGTGATGGTGTTGTTATTGTTATTGTTGTCTTCGTCGTTGCTGTATGTAGACTCGAGTAGATGGGGGGACAAGGAGAGGTCCAATGTCAATAGATGGGGGACACCAGAAAGGAAAGCAAATGTAACAATGGAAATAGGTTCACACAGGGCCCCCACAAGTGACAACAACAACAACAACAACAACAACAACAGCTTGTTATTTCTTGCAGTTCTTCTGGTATTCTTTTATTCTTTTGCATGTTTCACTCATTTGACTGTGGCCATGCTGGAACACCACCCTTTATTCGAAGAAATCGATCCCTGGACTTATTCTTTGCAAGTCTGGCGCTTATTCTATCAGCCTCTTCTGCCGAACCGCTAAGTTACGAGGACGCAAACACACCAACGTCGGTTGTCAAGCAATGGTGGTGGGAGGACAAACACATGCACATAAATATACACACACTC
>NW_026398453.1:0-547 GCF_001194135.2 Octopus bimaculoides | reverse complement strand
GTGATGTGGATAGTATTATTGGACGCTCAGGAAAGGAAAGAGAGAGTGTAGGGAGAGAAAGAGAGAGAGAGATAACACGCAGCCTGTCCGGAAATCGGACATCCTATCCCCTCAGTCATGCGCCTTGACAAGAATTATTATAACTATTTAAAAATTTCTTCGAAGTTATTTCACTTTTCTTCTGTTGGGAAACCAAACAAGGATTCTTAATCTTTTCTCTCTATTTTCAGGTGGCATTGGATGTACCGGAGATGACTGCAACTGTCAAATAGAAAATGGCGAAAACCAAGAGGATTTCGGAATTGTCACAAAAAAATATCTTCTTCCAGTTAGAAGAATAAAACTCGGTCCTTCAGAAGGCAGCCGTAAAATACTGATTGGTCCTCTCAAGTGCTACGGTAAATATCAAATTATTTCTAGCCTTTTTATAAATGCGCATTTAATTTGAAATATGAACAGGTGCAAGGAATGGTGTGTGGTTAAGAATCTAGCTGCAACCACGTAGTTTTAGGTTCAACTGGTTCCACAGCGCGGCACATTAGACATG
>NW_026398452.1:0-433 GCF_001194135.2 Octopus bimaculoides | reverse complement strand
TATATATACATACATACATACATACATACATTGGGGCACCACCTTGAAGAATTTTTTGCTGAATGAATCGACCCCCAGGACTTATTTCTTTTAAAGCCTGGTGCTTATTCTATCAGTCTCGTTTTTTACCGAACTGCTAAGTTACAGGGATGTAAACACACCAACACTGGATGCGAAGTGGTGTGGTGGGGGACAGACACACACACCCACAAACACACATATTTATATATATGACAGGCTTGTTTCAGTTTCTGTCTACCGAATCCACTCTCGAGATTCTCACACATACACGCATATGTATGTATATATGTGTGAGTGTGTGTGTGTGTGTGTATATGTGTATATATATATATATATGTGTGCGTGTGTGCGTGTGTGGAGGTGCAATGACCCAGTGGTGAGGGCAGCGGACTCGCGGTCATAGGATCGCGGT
>NW_026398451.1:0-332 GCF_001194135.2 Octopus bimaculoides | reverse complement strand
GGATAATGAAAGGAGACGGGTGATAGATGATGGCGATGATGATGATGATGGCGGCGATGATGATGATGACGACGACGACGATGATGATAATGATGGCGGCGATGATGATGATGATGATGATGATGGCGACGATGACGATGATGGTGATGATGATGACGATGGTGATGGTGATGATTAGTAGCAGTGGCAAAGGTAATGGTGGTGGCGGCAGCGTTGGTGGTGAATGGATGGGAATGAGTAATAAACGATGATGATGATGATGATGATGATTTGAAGGTAGAAATTGTAGTTTAGGGCTGATGTGATGCTGGCGATGGTGGGTAGGGTGCTGG
>NW_026398450.1:0-224 GCF_001194135.2 Octopus bimaculoides | reverse complement strand
ATATATATATATACAACAAAATACACGCATAAAACAAAACACATACACACACATATGTATGTGTGTGTGTATGTACTCACACACACACACATGATGCATCCACACATCTCTCATATCCTTGTGTTTATCTGTGCGTGTGCTCGCATACACTCTCTCACACACAAACATACACGTACGTACATGCATACATTGGTATATACATACATACATACATACATACATAC
>NW_026398449.1:0-203 GCF_001194135.2 Octopus bimaculoides | reverse complement strand
TATATATATATATATATATACAAATATATATTTATACATACATATATAAATATATATATACACATATATTTACATACATATATGAATATATTCATATATATGTTCTATACAAATATGTGTAGATACATATGTATATACATGTATAAATATATACATATGCTATGAATACATGTATATGTATACATGAACATATGTACATGTAT
>NW_026398448.1:0-387 GCF_001194135.2 Octopus bimaculoides | reverse complement strand
CCAACCCATGCTAGCATGGAAAGCGAACGTTAAACGACGACGACGATGATATATGCATGAGTGAGCAAATGTGTGTGTTTGTGTGTATATGTGAGTGTATGTGCATCTGTGTGTATACGTGCATGTATATGCGTGTGTACATACATGTATGTGTGTATACATGTATATATGTTTACATATGTGTGTGTGAATATATATTTACATATATACACATGCATCTGTGTATGTATGTGAGTGTGAGTGTACACGTGTATAGATGTATGTGTGTTTATATAGGTCTATGTTGTAATATATGTATGTCGTAAATTGACACTTAGAGATTTATAACCAACTCAGGTGCTCAAACCAATGCTGAAGCAAAATATATATTTCTCTAATTTTCCATCT
>NW_026398447.1:0-258 GCF_001194135.2 Octopus bimaculoides | reverse complement strand
TTTTACTTGTTTCAGTCATTTGACTGCAGCCATGCTGGAGCACTACCTTCTTTAGTCAAACAAATTGACCCTCAGAACTTATTCTTTGTAAGCCAAGTACTTATTATATCAGTTACTTTTATTGAACCACTATGTTACGAGGACATAGACACATCAGCATTGGTTGTCAAGTGATGGTGGGGAGATAAAGACAGACATGCAAACATATACACGCATGCATATATATATATGTGTATATATATATATATATATATATAT
>NW_026398446.1:0-261 GCF_001194135.2 Octopus bimaculoides | reverse complement strand
TATATATATATATATATATGTATATATATATCTGTGTATATATATATGTACATATATGTATATGCATAGGAATATATGTATGTATATATATAAATGTGCATGTATATAAATGTGCATGTATATAAATGTGCATGCACACACATGTATGTGTGTGCATCTGTGTATCTATGTATATGTCTATATATATATATATAAATGTGCTTATGTATGACTATGTATACATACACACACGCGCACACACACGCACACATACATACATAT
>NW_026398445.1:0-218 GCF_001194135.2 Octopus bimaculoides | reverse complement strand
ATGATGATGATGATGATGATGGTAGTGTGGTGATGGTGTTTGTAGAGGTGAAGGTGCAGGTGTTAGCAGTAATGAGGGTGGGTGTTGTAGTGGTTGTAACAGTGGTGCTGATGATGATGGTGATGGTTATAATAGGTAGTGGTATGTGATGGTTAGGGCATTTTGTAGTGGTGATGAGAACGATAGTTGTGGTGTTGTTGGCAGGTAGTAATAAAATA
>NW_026398444.1:2951-3598 GCF_001194135.2 Octopus bimaculoides | reverse complement strand
ATCGATGAAACGGTTCTGGTCCATCGAAAATATCGATGCGGCAGAATAATCAAAACGGTTTGGCTTTTTGGTGGACGAAGAGATCATTTATGGTCCCACTTTTGACCGAATGAGGCGAGGGCAACAGAAGTGATGCTTACACCCTCATTCCTATCATTAGACACTACATCAGGCCGGGATCAATAATCTATAGTGACTTTTGGCGCGCGTATAATAACTCGAGCAGCATGGGCTATACACACTTATCAGGTTAATCACTCTGAACACTTTGTGGATCCCCATAACCCAGCTATTTACACTCAGAATATTGAGAGTTTATGGGGAAACCTGAAAAAGTGAATCGTTCTTCCAGGAATGAGACTGAAGTATCTCAAACAGTATGTCGCTATACATTTTATACGGACCGTCTCACCACCAACTCAGCTGGAAAACTCTACCCATGTTCCTGAGGACACGCAAGAATTGGTTCTTGATGTTCAGTCACCCTCAACTTTTTTTCTGTCATGAAACAATATTCAACACCATATTTATGAAACCATTCGGATTAATTTTTACAAGTGCACCTCCATGCAGTTCATAAAAAAAAACCCTCGGATTTCTCGCGTGTAAATCACCTACCCTGGCCTCCTAATCTGCTGCAAACCCCT
>NW_026398444.1:0-2748 GCF_001194135.2 Octopus bimaculoides | reverse complement strand
AATTTCGGCACCAAAAAATTGATTGCTAAAGGGCAAAACTGTTTTGCAGCTTAGGTCTTATACATCCTTGGATCTCTATATCCAGTCATTTTAGTAGGTAAGTAAAAGATATTGTTTTAATACACTTTGACTTGCTTTATACAAACACTAACATGGTTTCTTTTGTGTCCATACATCGTTACCACTTCTAAACCAGTACCACTGAGAAACTATAAATATCATGTAAGGAGTAACAATAATAACTTCTTAAACCTATAATATATCCCTTAGTTTATATATAGAAAGATTAGTGTAAAATGTGAGAGAGAAAGCGAGAGATAAGTGACATGTGTTTTTAAGGGAGGGTGAAAGAGATAGAGAGAGAGAGAGAGATAAGTGATTTTTTTTAAGGGAGGGGAAAGAGAGGTAGATAGATAGATAGAGAGTTGCTTTTCTTCTTTTTCCCTCCCGCCTACTGTCTGCTACCTAACAGATAACAGATAACGTCGTCCTTCGCCTCTTTCAGTCAAATGACTGAAACAAGTAAAAGAGTAACTCTTAGGTATATCTGCGTGTATATTGTAAGTAATTGTTTAACTGATATTACCTGGCCAAGGTATGACCTACTTATGTTTCTCTGACAATGCTTTCTCAAGTAATAAAGTATTTTCAATGGAAAACAAACAGTAATACAAGTGCTGTCTGCTACCTAACAGATAACGTCGACCTTCGCCCCTTTCCTTACAGAAAATGCTGAATTGATGACAATTAGCATACTAGTACCGAATGATTGCCTACTTGGCAGTTATTGTCACACAAATACATTGAAGTGGTTGTTTCAAGTAACTGAACTTGCAAGACAACTTTTCACAGACAGAAAGACCTCAGACTGGAAGCGAACCCTAATTATTAACTCTGGTAAATATTACTGTGATATTTATTTTAATTAGCAGTTTTCTAATATTTTTATATAAAATATTCATCAAGCATAAATATACTTTGCTATTGAAATTGGTTTAATTATTAGTATTTTATAGAATGGAAAGCATTAAAATATTTTACAGTGTTACTTCACAAGTAAAACGTTTCATCTATATTTACAGAATATACTATAAAACATAGTTTGGTTATAACTATGTAAAAACTCTTTAATGGAAACTAAAGGGATGAAAATATTCATCTGATAATAAAGTATTTTAGGTAGTTTACAGTGGATTTCTATTTCTAAAGTGAAATTTAAAGTTTGTAAATCTATTTAATGTCTGTAAAATTAATTGGTTGTTTTTTCTCATCTTCATTATTTTATACACTTAAAACAGGTGAGAAGGGTCCTGCCTTGGAAACAACTTTTTTTCTCAGGGTCTCTGAATGATGGGTGAGTGGAAGATGTCCTCAACACAGAATACCTAACATGAATGCATACAACAGAGAAATCCTCTGCTAAAGGGGGCCCCAAGGCCCAAGTGGTAGTGTTAGAATAGGGGTGGATTAAGTTTACTACACGGGTAATCCACAGCGGGATTTGAACTCAGAACACCAAAGAAAAAGAGATTAAATGCTGCAAGGCATCTTGTCCAATGTCTAAATAATCCACAAGTTCACTCCTTAGATTATTATTCTATTTATCAACCCCCTGAAAGATAAAAAAAAGTAATGTTGGCCAAACCTGGATATAAATTCAGATCGTACAGAGAGAATAAATGCCACAAGTTATTGTGTCCGATATTGCAATGACTCAACTAATTTTTCCTATTTTCAATCAACGAAATTTTAAAACTGATTTTTATTTCAATATTAAACTTTGAATATAAATGTAAATGTTCTGGAAATTTAATTTGTAAATATATCTTGAAGCGAACAAGAACTGTTTAAATATCAAACAATTTGGTGACAAGATATATATTTTTCTCTCACCACACCTTTCTCCTACATCAACATTTTCATGTAGAATGCACTAAATATATTTTCTCTCTATCTCGGATATTATTTATCAGATGGATGGCTTCTGAAATTATTGCACATTATCTGGAATTATAACAAACTTTATTACAAACCAACGATGTTGTCTCTTAATAGATCTGTGAACTAAACATATTAGATAATGAATACATATGGGAGGGCCATGGCTACAAAGTCTTTAGCAATTGAGATATTAGAGAAAATGATAATTTTAATGATGTAATATTTCAACTTTAATAAGTTATAGTATGACATTATATTGCTTAAACATCTTATTAAATTTTAAAAAATTATATATTTAATATATTTTTATAGACTACATATAAATACAGTATTTCAAACAATAACCTATGTTATAATTTGTTAATTAAAGAAATGTTTCTGTGGAATTTTCAGCCGGATTAAGGAACAGAGATTGTTATTTAAAAGTGAAACCTTATCAATGAGAAGGAAGTGAATAGCAACCGAAGAGTGGATGTGTTGTTTATGGATAAAAATAGGTTAACAGACTAAATAGTAATGGTGGTGGTGGTGGTGGTGGAGATATTTCAAGTTATGTATATGATGTGTGGATCACTAATTTGTAAATCAATTTTCCTGATATGAAATATGAACTTTGTTTTATGCATATACTTTGCTGTAATCTCGACAATTGACCTTTGCCTTCAGCAAAACAATTAAATATTTTAAATCAATGTTTATAGTTGTTTATTATTCAACATTAATTTGATTTGCGTGGTAAATCAACCATATGGTTCCGGGTTTAGTCCCACTGCGTGGCACCATGGGCAAGTGTCTTCTACTATAGCC
>NW_026398443.1:0-488 GCF_001194135.2 Octopus bimaculoides | reverse complement strand
GTGTGTGTGTGTAGACGCGCATATGTATTGCATATATAAAAAATATGTACGTATGAATGTATGTACACAGACACACTTAAGCACATACACACGCACACATGCATATACATATATTTCTATACGTATGTGTGTAGCGTATGTGTATGATATATGTGTGCGTAAAATGCTTGTCGGTTTATTTATATTGATATGTAAATAATACTATAATTTTTGCGAGATTTCGTTGTAATCCTATCTTTTAAAATAAGCTGTTTATCATAAATAATTGGTGCTATTAAAGCTTCCCTGTATTACTTCAGGAGTAGTGGGACGTAATGGAAGTCTGTGGGCTTTTGAAACAGTTTAATTTCATCTTTTATCCCTTTCCTTTAAAGATTTATGCCAATTAATCGCCCAGCTTGTTCGCTCTTAACTGCCACTGTATTGGCGAGCCTGGTAATTTTCGTACGTTTTTTATTCCATAGTCTGCGGGGGAAGAACATTGGCTA
>NW_026398442.1:0-243 GCF_001194135.2 Octopus bimaculoides | reverse complement strand
TATATATATATATATATATATATATATATATTGTGTGAGAGAGAGAGAGAATACAGAAAGAGAGAGTAGAGAAAGAGAGAGAATAGAGAAACAGAGATGGATGAATGGATGGATGGAGAGCACTAATTTATATATTTGAATAATATTTGCACATGTGTATGTGTGTATATGTATGTGTTTGTGTGTGTATGTGTGTATATACATACACACACATGCATATATATATATATATATATATATATA
>NW_026398441.1:0-265 GCF_001194135.2 Octopus bimaculoides | reverse complement strand
ATTCTTTTACTTGTTTCGGTCATTTGACTGCAGCCATGCTGGAGCACTGCGTTTTTTTTAGTCGAAGAAATCGACATTCTTTTTAAGCCTGGTACTTATTTTATCGGTCTCTTTCGTTGAACTGTCAAGTTACAGGAACATAAACACACCAACATCAGCTGTCAAGCCATGGTGGTGGGGGCGGGACAAAAACAGACAGATAGACACACGTATAAAGATATATATATATGTGTGTGTGTGTGTATGTATATATATATATATATAT
>NW_026398440.1:0-432 GCF_001194135.2 Octopus bimaculoides | reverse complement strand
GTGTGTGTTTGTGTGTGTGTATGTATGTATGTATGTATGTATGTATGTATAAGAAGACAGGACTATACACTATATCTTCAGTGATGTCGCTTGACAGTTTTGTTGTGCGTACTATCTTGTAAAAGCTTAATGAAATGATAATGAATAAATAAATAAATGCACAATCCATTGAACTCCTAATAAGTATTTGTTGACTCGAATGCAAGAGCGTCGTAGCAACTGAGCAGAAAGTTTGTAATCTTCTCTGGTGCATATTATTTGGTCTATACCTGTGGTCGGCATAGCATGGACAAACGTTTACGTAAATGTGGCAGGTAAGTGACAGAGATAGTAGTATTGTATTAATTCTTGCACATACACACACACACACGCACACACACACACACATGAACTCACACAAGCTCTCTCTCTCTCTCTCTCTCTCTCTCTCTC
>NW_026398439.1:0-220 GCF_001194135.2 Octopus bimaculoides | reverse complement strand
ATACATAAATACATGTATAGTTAGAAATTAATTAGTTTATGCAATTAGTATTATACGTTTTACATGTATATATATATTATATAATACTAAGTGCATATGTAAACTGATTAAGATCTTAAAATGTGTGCACACACACACACACACACATCACACACATTATTCTAATATGTTCAGCAGTTTCCAGTATTTCAATTATTTTATATTTCTGAATGGAACGTCA
>NW_026398438.1:0-365 GCF_001194135.2 Octopus bimaculoides | reverse complement strand
TATAAGCTGTAATTAAAATTCACTTGAATTAGGCACTTAATTTGAGTCACTAGGTCAGTCCGATATTATCAGCACAGCTCGTAGTAAGGTGAATAAAAAGTAAATAAATAACAAGGATGTCAAGGTGTTTGTGCATTACGGCCTTTGCAGGCGGTTCCATTTTAATCGATCAATGAAAGCATTACATCAATTTGAAATGCGCCACCTTTCTCCAACGCACAAGACCATATAAGTTTTCAACTTACGCGATAGTCTATTATAATATTTTAACAAATTTTTCATCACAACTAGAGAATAAAAGAATTACATGCCTGTTGGTAATATTGTAGCGGAATGAAACTAACTGTAATTTGGAGTTGCAGACC
>NW_026398437.1:1901-2951 GCF_001194135.2 Octopus bimaculoides | reverse complement strand
ATATATATATATATATACATATATATATATATACGCACACACATATATATATATGTATGTATATGTATGTATGTATGTATGTATGTATGTGTGTGTATGTATGTATGTATGTATGTATGTATGTATGTATGTATGTATGTATATTCTTTTACTTGTTTCAGTAACTGAATTATATGTAATGTAAGTAATATAATATACACATAACAATGTAGATGCCCCCCAAAATACATGTCTTAAGACGAATATTTACAGTAAACAATGATTTCCAGGCCAGGTAACTAGTTGTCGAAATGTTAGATATAAGCAACGGTACACGGCGTGGCTCGGGTATTGCATCAATGTAACACTTATTCACTCTCTCTCTCTCTCTTTCTCTCGCTGTCTCTTCATCCTTCTCTCTCTCACCCCTTCTCTCTATATATCTATATCTATTCATCTATCTTTGTCTTTTTCTCATTCTCACTCACCTTGAACTCTTACTCTCTCACACACTCACCCAAATCACATAAGCACACATACACACGTACACACATGCCCATACACACACGCATACACACGCTTGTGTGATTGATTACACGCAACCCAAGAGAGTATGGTAGGGGTCTACGCCAACGAGACTTGCATTATTTGGGAAAAGTGACAGCTACAGTAAAGTAATATGGAAGTGGAGACTTCAACGTTTGGGACTTAGTCTTTCTTCAGAATTGTGATGGCAGGAGGGGAGTAAAAATAGTTTTCTTTACAACATCTATGTGTATGCATATGTTCATGTACTAATATATATATATATATATATATATATATATTTGCTAAAACTTTAAAAATTTTGTTCGTTTTTTGTAATTGTGAAATTTTTTCGCCATGAACGGTTTGTTTTTAAAGGGAATGTATTTTTTCTGATGTCATATCTGTTCCTGAATGATGTGTAAAGAAATTTTGATTTAAGCATCTTAATGAATTCTTTATACTGAAATATATATTGAAGATGATAAATATGTTCTTTTGAATTTAAACGTTTTTGCGTCGTAACTCCTTTATTATTATTATATA
>NW_026398437.1:0-1042 GCF_001194135.2 Octopus bimaculoides | reverse complement strand
TTTTGTTTGAATTTGTGCAAAACTAACCTTAACTGGTCATCGTCTGTCCCAAAGAACTAACTCGTGCTACAGTAAAAAAATTAATTTATTATGTCTCCGGCAGGGGATGGTGGCGAACCCTGCCGTACGCTTTCACCACAACTTTCTCTCACTCTTTCTTCCTGTTTCTGTTGTGCCTGTAATTCAAAGGGCCAGCCTTGTCACACTGTGTCACGCTGAATATCCCCGAGAACTATGTTAAGGGTACACGTGTCTGTGGAGTGCTCAGCCACTTGCACGTTAATTTCACGAGCAGGCTGTTCCGTTGATCGGATCAACTGGAACCATCGACGTCGTAAGCGACGGAGTGCCAATACGCGAGAACTACCAACGTTACTTACACAAAAAATTTCTCCTTTTCAATCCCCTTTCTCTTTGCATTCTTCATAACTAAATGTTATTACGACAATGAGTCTATCTACACGCTAGATCGGACCGACGCTCGATTTAAACTTTACACTTATATACGGCATTTTTTGTAAATACACAAACTGCCTACAACTTATAATTTGCTAACACATAAGTCCTTATAACCACACCGGATATCCCTAATTAGAGTTAACTCCCTTACATTACACCGGCGGTCAACTACCCGAACTCACAGACACGTGGAAGCCATGCTAATAAATAACTACGAGACATCAGATTCAATCAACTTCTATTCTTCATCTACCTCACAATGGATTTCAAGAAACGTGAACCTAACTAAAATGTAAAACTTTCGAATCAATGAACACTTTCTTTTCCGATGTATCCATCTATTTTTCGCTCTTTTCTCCATCTCTAACTTCTTCGATCTGATGATGTCTGCCATTGGCAACGAGGCAAAAATATAAATATATATTATCCTCAGCATGGTACACAGAAACGATCGTAAACTCACTCTTGCTCTCACCTTTCTTAACTAATTAAATAATGGCTTGCTAGCGCAAAAGATACACTTCTTATTGTTATTTTTCCTCTAATTTCTTATCATATATATATATATATATATATATATATA
>NW_026398436.1:0-449 GCF_001194135.2 Octopus bimaculoides | reverse complement strand
CAACTGGAACCCTCGACGTCGTAAGCGACAGAGTGCCAACAACAACAACCTGGCTTTTTATGTTCTATCTTCTTATCCATTTAAATTGGAAAATCTCATAAAATCTTGCATTTCTCTGACTCAAGCACTCTTTCAACCCAATGATCATACCAAGTATTTCTACCTTTAAAGCCCTATTTCTGACAAAGCTTCCAATGCAGACCTTCACAACTTGGTCATGCCTCCATTTCTTGTATTCTCCTTGAGCCAACTTGGGGCATTCTGCAACAATGTGGGCCATTGTTTCATTCTAAATTCCACAAACTCTACATTTTACAGACATCTTCTCCCTATGCACATATTTTCTCAACCTGTGTGTTTTTATCACTTGATCTTGAGCTGCTATAATAAGGCTCTCTCTTTACCTGTTTCAGTCATTTGACTGCGACCATGCTGGAGCACCGCCTTTT
>NW_026398435.1:0-543 GCF_001194135.2 Octopus bimaculoides | reverse complement strand
GTACCTCACTGATCCTAGTTGGACTGTTTGTGAGGGAGCCATCCTTTTCGGAGAGGGGTCCAATCTTGTAGCATACTGAGGCTGTTTCTTTTGCGTAATGAAAGAAGGCCTTTGGGTTTGACTTAATGTGTTTTATAACCCAGGATTCTTTGTCTGCTCTCTCCTTCACATAGGATTGTTGCAGCCTTTTTTCAATCTCCATCAGTGTCTACTAGCTATAGTAGTGCGAGATGCAATTCGAAATTCCCGCCACTTACATAGGGAAATAGGGATGAACAGTTTTCTATGTATTATATTGGATACACGGTGTTCGTTTGGTATGTTGATTCTCTGTTTACTGCTATTTTTCTTGACCATATTATACTGACGAGTAGAGGTTGTATAATACTACAATAATTACGAAATCATAATCTATAATTCAGTCTGTTTTTAAGGGGTTGGCTTTGAGAGTTGCATTCCCTCGCATTCGGTAAAAATGTGTTTTTTGTCGTATTCTGACCTTAGAGTCCCTCATAGCGTGAGGCATTATTGTATAGTAATGCC
>NW_026398434.1:0-658 GCF_001194135.2 Octopus bimaculoides | reverse complement strand
ATTATTATTATTATTATTGTAGTTGTTGTTATTGTCTTCTATGTTGTTGTTACACGTTGTTTCATGTATATTTATATTAGCTCTCGTGTTGTTGTTGCTGCTGTTGTTGTTGTTGTTGTCGTTGTTGTCGTTGTTGTTGTTGTTGTTGTTGTTGTTGTTGTTGTTGTTGTTGTTGTTGTTGCTGTTGTCAAGGCGCCAAGCTGTCCGAATCGTTTCTACGCCGTACGAAAATGCTTAGCGGCATTTCGTCCGATCTTTAGTTGAAATGCCGCCGAGGTCGGCTTTGCTTTTTCATTTTTACGGAGTCGATAGAATAATCTCGAACCGAGAATATGTGTGTGTGTGTGTGTATAAGTACATTTATATATGCGTGTATATATATACACATATATGTATATATATATATATATATATATATATATATGTGCATATATACGTATTTATATGCATATATATATGTATATATATGCATATATACATATAGGCGCATATATATATATATATATATATGTATGTGCATATATACATTTTTATTCATACACAATGTACATGAATATATGTGTATGCATATCTGTGTGTATTCATATATATATATGTGTGCATTTTTGCGAGCACGCCTGTGTATAATCTCATTGTGTGTGTGAATGTGTGTGTGTGT
>NW_026398433.1:0-210 GCF_001194135.2 Octopus bimaculoides | reverse complement strand
ACTCGATCGTTAAGTTAACTTGTTGGATTTGGTTTGGTTTGGTTTGGTTTCGGGGGTGGTAGTTAATGATAATGATGACTGATCACATTTGAATAATCAGAGAAGGAAGTTTTTGGATGTTGATAGCAGGAAATCACACATATGTACATGTCTGCAATATGTATTATAGATGTGTGTGTGTGTGTATATATATGTATATATATATATATA
>NW_026398432.1:0-673 GCF_001194135.2 Octopus bimaculoides | reverse complement strand
CTCGGAGAGTAACTTTCTAGGTGCAATCCCATGGTCATTCGTGACCGAAGAAGGTCTCTGCAATTCCTCTCTCAAACGCACACGCATATTGCAGTGGTCCTTCAGTTTTTCTAAGCCCTCTATAAGAACTCGAAAGGATGAGCCTCTAACCAGGCCTTTCGGGATACCCTTAAATCAGGAGGTCTTCCAGAGCCCCCTCGTGTATATATATATGCACTGTGGTTTTGTAGGTGATGTATATCGTATACTATTGTCGTTGTTGTGGATGTTGTTTATCCACAAATCCCCCCTTACCAAGCAGACTTCCCATGAATAGCATTCCAGCCGTGGCCGTCACACTTACTCTGAATACAAGACCACATTAGCACACGTGTCTTTCTTTTATTCTTATTAAGACGACGAAATGTAATTTGTGAGAGATTTGGCTGCTCTTTCTAGCAGGTTTTCTGGAACGACCGCACAGATACGCCTTTGGCTGTTTTGTGTCGATATGTGGCTATGTGCATGGGGAGGTGCAGCGTGGCATGGTGCTATGAGAAAGGTGAAGGACATAGAAACACTGTGAGTCGTTTCTTCACCATCAAACGTCATCAAAGTGTTTAATTCATCTCAACCTGTCCAGTGAAACATCTCTCTCCGTCTCTCCCCATATATATATATATACATACATATA
>NW_026398431.1:0-552 GCF_001194135.2 Octopus bimaculoides | reverse complement strand
ATATATATATGTATACATATATATGTGTGCGTGTGTGTATGTATAATATATATATATGTATATATATAGATAGTATATCATGGTTGCATAACGAAATACGGTGTCTCTACCAGCAATTAATAGGTACATATCAGTTAGAAAGGAATGTGTTTATTATGTAATATTGGTATATTTGGTAGCTATTGAACCAATTTACTCGTAACTGGTTAATGGGTTGGATGTGAACCTGAAGAAAGACCACAACTCCTGAAAAAGGCAAGTCCATCCACTGCCTATTTTTCTATCTTTAATGCCATTCTTCACATACAGATATTCGTATACGAAACATCTTAACTTCTACTACTGGCTCTAATCTGAAGAAATAACTTTTAAAAGTGATAGGTATAGGCGCAGGAACGACTGTATAATAAGAAACATGCTTCCCAACCACATGGTTCCCGGCTCTCTCTTACCGGGCGGCATCTTGGGTAAGTGACTTCTATTATAGCTTCTATTATAACCTTGTGGCCTGATTTAGCCGACGGAACCAGAAAGAAGCCCGTTGTATGTATG
>NW_026398430.1:1692-2053 GCF_001194135.2 Octopus bimaculoides | reverse complement strand
TATATATATATATATATATATATATATATATGACAGGCTTCTTTCAGTGTCTGTCTACCAAATCCACTCGCAAGGCTTTGGTTGGCCCAAAGCTAAAGTGAAAGACATTTGTACAGGGTGGCACACAGTTGAACTGAACCTGGAACCATGTGGTTGGGAAGCAATCTTCTTACCACACAGCCACACCTTCACCCATTATTGATATTGAGAGAAATCAAAACTAACAAAGACATATGAATTGATTGATCTCTTGTAAGGAACAAAACGAGACAAATTTGAATCATTATTTCTAAGCTAATTAAGTTAATTAACCTTTAAAATGGAGATACCCACTTCTTGCAAAACAAATTCTCTTGCTTTT
>NW_026398430.1:0-462 GCF_001194135.2 Octopus bimaculoides | reverse complement strand
GAGGGAGGGGAGAAGGGAGCCTGGTGGTTATTTTTAGACTTGTTGAAGGAGATCATTATCCAGAATCATTAATCAAATGTTAATGAGAGATGTTTGATTGTGTATCAAAATATTTGATGCTTAATTTGAAGCAGAACTTCTTTCTTCTCACATCTTTCTCAGTCTTTTTTCCTTCTTTCTCCTTTCTTTTCTTTTTCCTTCTTTCTTTTCTTTTGTTTGTGCTGTTGTTGTGGTGATGATCCTTGTGGTTATTGTTTTGTTGATGTCCGAGGGTGGTGGTGGTGGGTAGTCAGCCTGTCAACTCAATTCTGATCGGACACATACAGAGAGCTACAAACACAGAAGTAGCTGGACCAAACACAATAAATCAATTAGTTTTGGGCAACTATTACCATCCCACACAGATATATTGACACACACACACACACACACTATATATACATATATATATATATATATATA
>NW_026398429.1:0-1080 GCF_001194135.2 Octopus bimaculoides | reverse complement strand
TGTATATGTCTATATATTACGAATCAAGTGATGTCTGTATGTGCTTGTGTATATATCATGAATCGAGTAATGTGTGTGCTTGTGTGTATATATGCATCTAGTAATGTACGTGTATATATTATGAATCAAGTAATGTGTGTATATGTTTATATATGAATCTAGTAATGTCTGTATGTGCTTGTGTGTGTATATATGAATCGAGTATTGTATGTGTGTATATATAATGAATCGAGTAATGTGTGTATATATTATGAATCTAGTAATGTATGTGCTTGTGTGTATATATGCATCTAGTAATGTATGTGTGTATATATTATGCATCGAGTAACGTATGTATGCGCTTGTGTGTATATATTATGAATCGAGTAATGTGTGTATATCTGAATCAAGTAATGTCTATATGTGCTTGTGTGTATATCTGAATCAAGTAATGTATGTTATGAAGTTAGTAACATATGTACGTGCTTATGTATATGTATGTGTGTATATATGGAACTAGTAATGTGTGTGTGTGTGTGTATATATCATGAATCGAGTAATGTGTGTATAACTGAATCAAGTAATGTATGTGTATATATTACGAATCAAGTAATGTCTGTATGTGTGTGCTTGTGTGTATATTATGAATCGAGTAATGTATGTGTATATATTATGAATCGAGTAATGTATGTGTATATATTATGGATCGAGTAATGTATGTATATATGAATCGAGTGATGTGTTTATATATGAATCTAGTTATATCTGTATGTGCTTGTGTGTATATATGAATCTAGTAACGTATGTGTATATATTATGAATCAAGTAATGTGTTGATGTGCTTGTGTGTATATATATTGTGAATCGAGTGATGTCTGCATGTGCTTGTGTGTATATATTATGAATCAAGTGATGTCTGTATGTGCTTGTGTGCTTATATATATGAATCGAGTAATGTATGTGTCTATATATTACGAATCAAGTAATGTGTGTGTATATATTGTGAATCGAGTAATGTGTGTGTGTATATATCCATCTAGTAATGTATGTTTGTATATATTATGAATCGAGTAATGTATGTGTATATATTTATGAATCGAG
>NW_026398428.1:0-219 GCF_001194135.2 Octopus bimaculoides | reverse complement strand
ATATATGTTTATGTTTATATATATATATGTTTATGTTTATATATATATATATTTATGTATATATATATATTTATGTATATATATAGTTATGTATATATATATATTTATGCACATATATATCTATGTATATATATATTTTGGTATATTTATATATATATATATAAATATATATACACAATCATACAAAAACCCCCACCTTTTTTGTATTTATTTTTACTC
>NW_026398427.1:0-284 GCF_001194135.2 Octopus bimaculoides | reverse complement strand
TTATTTTTTTTTAATGTGATTGTGGTTCACAAGTTGTTTAATAATTCTTATATTTTTCAACACCACAAATTTCCCTTCCATGTTCGGTTTACCATTTCAGTAAAAGACGGACACTGCTTGCTGGTTTTTCAAGTCAGAATCAGTCAATCACCAATTTTGTTTACTGTTTATTCTGTGAGGATGATTTCCTTGACTTTGGCAATCTGGTGTCCCTACTCTTTCTTATTTTTATTTCACACACACACATTATATATATATATGTATATATATATATATATATATAT
>NW_026398426.1:0-587 GCF_001194135.2 Octopus bimaculoides | reverse complement strand
TGTGTGTGTGTATGTGTGTGTGTGTGTGTATCTGTATGTATGTATATATATGTATATATATACATGCATATAGCTTGTGTCACTGTATGCATCACTGTGACCATTTCCTCAATTTGCATCAGCAAAATATTCCGTCAAGGGTTTCGCCTTTCGTGAGGTATGTTAGTGGAAACATATACGAGTGATGCGAACTTGAATAGATACCTTTCGTATGTTGTTTAGGAGCAAAAGTCTCCTAACAACATAAGAATAGGTCTCTGATACGTACACGTATTTTGTGTCAACATTCTACCAATCTTAAGCAGCGACACGGCAGAATAATTACCGCACCGAGAAAAGATGCCTAGCAACATTTTCTCAGACTGTATTTTCTCAGTTAAAATGTCCTGTGGAATGACTTTACTCTTTATCCTTTCAGACGCACCACCCGCACTCTGAGTTTTGATGTAAGCGGTTTAAACCCTGCCCGAAATTCATTGGGCAGATCTGTTTAGTTTATCGTCATTATACCTGCATTTTACGTTTTGTGTTGTACTTCATTTGCGCTACGATATTTTCACAGGCTAACGTTTCTTAGACATAGAGAC
>NW_026398425.1:253-356 GCF_001194135.2 Octopus bimaculoides | reverse complement strand
TATTATTATCATTATTATTATTATTATTATTATTATTATTATTTTCTTTTTTTTTATTATCATTATCATTGAGTGAGAGAGCAGTGCATGCCATCAAAGTGAC
>NW_026398425.1:0-211 GCF_001194135.2 Octopus bimaculoides | reverse complement strand
ATAGATAGATAGATAGATAGATAGATAGATAGATAGATAGATAGGACAGATATGTAGGAGAACGGGGAAAGAGTGAGAGTGTAAGTGTATGTGTGCTAGAGTATGTGTATGTGTGCTACGTATGTATATGTAGATATATACACATATATAGGTATGTGAGAATATATAAAATATATATAATATATATATAAAATATATATAATATATATAT
>NW_026398424.1:0-368 GCF_001194135.2 Octopus bimaculoides | reverse complement strand
ATATATATGTGTGTGTGTGTGTGTGTGTATGTATGTATGTATGTATATGCAGTAAGACAATTATATGCATGTATGCATGCATACATGTATGAATGTATGTATGTAGGTATATATGATGACACCGGTTTGACTTCGAATCTCTTTAACAATTCAAAATAATGAAATTAACTCCTCATAATTCTACCTCAATTCATCTAATTGTATTTATTTATCGCTACTTTTCATAGAAAGGCCTTTATTTATTTTTCTGACGTTCAATGTGCATTTTCGCTTTGTTTCTTCTTACTTTCCCCATATCTTTTCCACGTGTGTAGTTTCTATTTTCTTTTTGAAACGTATTTCTATCATATATATATATATATATATAT
>NW_026398423.1:0-202 GCF_001194135.2 Octopus bimaculoides | reverse complement strand
TATATATATATATATATATACATACATACATACATACATATACACATACACACACAAACATCGTGGACTTCTCTTGAGTTTCTATCAAATCCACTCACAGGGCTTTGGTCAGCCCAAGGTTACAGTAGCGGACACTTGCCCAAAGTGCTATACAGTGGGACTGAACCTGGAACCATGTGGTTGGGAACCAAGCTTCTTACCA
>NW_026398422.1:0-961 GCF_001194135.2 Octopus bimaculoides | reverse complement strand
ATGCGTGTTGGTTTCTATATGCACATGTGTATTTTCATGTATAGGTGTCGGTGTATTTATATTTGTGTGTGAATGTGTATTACATAGGCATAAGTGCTTTTATATATGTGTGTATGCATATTGATATATGTGTGTGTTTTGTGTTTTTATTATGTTTTTATTATATGTGTGTGTATTTATTTATGCATGTATGTGTACTTGTGTATCTATTTATGTGTATTTGTATTTCCATTTATATGTGTATGTCTTTATATGTTTGGATATTTACACACATGTATTTATGTCTGTGTGTGTGTGTGTATTTATATGTATGAATTTATGCATTTATATATGTGTGTGTATGTATATATGTGTGCTTTTGTGGATGTACATTTGTGTAAGTATTTGTAATTGTGTGTTTATGTATTTGTATATGAATATGTGTGTGCTTTGTGTATGGTTTTGTATGAATACATTTATATGTCTGTATTTATATATATATACACACACATATGCATGTGTGTATTTCTGTATTTATAGATGTGAGCCTGTTTTGTGTGTACTTTAAAGTGTGTGTGTTTGTGTATTTATATACAAATATGTGTTTTACCATATTTTTTTTTAACTCAGGAAATAGTCTTTTGTAGATATACACACTCACAAACACACAGAAACACACATGCGCTAGCACATACATAAACACATGCACACACAAAGCCACACACACAAGCATGCACAGACCCACAGACATACACACATATACGCACTCTTTCCATTGTATAACAAGCTTCCTGATATTACATGGTCTACTGGTTAATATTTTAATAATCTAGAATGGGCCATAACCTTATCATCATCATCATCATCAATTTCATACTCATTGTCAACATCATCATCATCATCATCATTGTAATTGCTGATGATGTCATCACCCTCATAAGCACCATTATTGTTTGTCGTCATAACTCATTTTCTTCATCAA
>NW_026398421.1:0-819 GCF_001194135.2 Octopus bimaculoides | reverse complement strand
AGTAGTGGCTCAAGAGTCAATACGTACAGAAGCGACGAGAGGGGGCATCCATGACGGACCGAACGGGTAATGTCGAAAGTTCTCGATAGATGCCCTTTCACGCGAATTACCGAACGGATGCCTCTGTATAAGGCAGCTATCCAGCTCCGGAAGACGGGACCAAAACCAGCCGCTATGAGGACAGCCTCCAAGTATCGATGGTCTACCCTATCGAAAGCTTTGGATTGATCCAAATTGATCAGGACCCCACCCATGCCATGTTCCTTAACTACCCTGTCTATGATGTAGAGCATCAGGTGGAGGTTGTCATGAATGCTCCGACCCGACACAACGCACGTTTGCGCCTTGTCGACAAGTTTCTCGATGACAAGCTCCAACCTCTTGGCTAACACCTTGGCATAAATTTTCAAGTCTGCATTGAGGAGAGTGATGGGCCTAAAGTTATCTATTACGTCTCCCTGCTTTGGATTTTTCTTCAGCAGTATTACGGCTCCTCGGCTCACAAAACCAGGGATGCTACCGTTTTGCTGCCAGTTGCAGTATACTGCTGTTAAGACGTCTCCAAACAAGTCTGGCATGCAACTGTAAAGCTCATAGGGTAGACCATCCAGACCCGGTGATTTTTTCATCGAGCATTCTGCCATCGCGTCCCGCACTTTCCCCGCCGTGATGGCACCTTTGTAACGCCTTGCCTCTCTTGTCGAGAGTTGTGGTAGGCTGTGCAGGTAGACACTGAAGTCCACTCTGCGTTGTCGCTCGCCACTCCTCCCGAACAGTCGGGCAAAATGCTGCTGAAAGGCCTCACACATTTTACTTGGC
>NW_026398420.1:0-215 GCF_001194135.2 Octopus bimaculoides | reverse complement strand
CAGCACTACCTCCTCCAGGTACTTGATGTAGGCCTCCGTGTTGAGTGTGAAGCTGTGTGGGAAAATGAATGGAGGCATAACTTCGCCACCACTAGTGATGACTCCAAACTACATGATGTTGACTGAATGTTTGATTTTAATCACTCTCGGTACATGTGTTGGGGACACGGCAAGCCAACGGTTGTTCTGTGTGTCCACCATCTGATCTTGGCAGA
>NW_026398419.1:0-660 GCF_001194135.2 Octopus bimaculoides | reverse complement strand
GATAGATAGATAGATAGATAGATAGATAGATAGATAGATAGAATGCATTAATCAATAAAATTCTAACAGGTTGCCCTTAAGTTATCGACATTTGTAGGTCTTCTAAAAGGTTGTCGTACCTCAGAAGAGAATAGTCGAAGACTTGTAATCGCTGTACGAATGTGTACATCCTCATGAATGTGCCTATCGATACTAATGCGTAGGTGTCATCGTCATTGTGACTGTGTATGCTTATATGATCATTTCTAGTCTACATTTATGGAAAGAGAATGAAAGCGAAACAAACAATTTAATATGACAAATAGTTGATGAAATGAAGGGTAGGTTTTCAATTTGAGTAACTATAAAGTCAACTGTTTATACACACACACACACACACACACACACACACACACACACACACACAGACAAGTTATATATATATATATATATAACCGAAAGAAGAAAATAGTAAACAGAAAGTGGTTTAAATTGCATTCATATATTTATACAAAATGGAATTGTTACTCTGCAATATTTCTGATATATTACACACACAGACACACCTACCCACATATACACACGTATTTACATATATATACATACATGTGTTTGTGTGTGTGCGTGCATGTATGTGTGTGTTTGTGTGTGTGTGTGTATGTACTTGCATATATGGCTATG
>NW_026398418.1:0-223 GCF_001194135.2 Octopus bimaculoides | reverse complement strand
GTATGCACACACACACAGACAAACATATATATATATATATATATATATATGTATGTATAACTTCATATGTATAAATATCTGCACGCATACACATATATACAAACATTTCTCTCTCCCCCTCTTTTGTATATATATTACAGATAGAGTTACATTCGTCGATCGATCAATTCATGGATAAATAGATAGATAGACAGATAGATAGATAGACAGATAGATAGATAGA
>NW_026398417.1:0-299 GCF_001194135.2 Octopus bimaculoides | reverse complement strand
TAGTTTATTTATGATTTTGGGTTATATATATAGAGATTTATATTATTTCTACCCTTTTTCTCTTTATTATTATTAATATTATTTTTATTTATCTATCATTATTATTATTACTGCTTCTAACGTTTTTTCAACATCATATTAACACCGATTAATATAATAAATATGTTAAACATTATATTCTATATTTTACTTATAAAACTTACAATGTTTATACATATACGTATGTCATATAGTAAATATACTATTATACACAGGTATATGGAATCATATATGTGCCTATATATCTGCATATGTACACA
>NW_026398416.1:0-368 GCF_001194135.2 Octopus bimaculoides | reverse complement strand
GGAAAGTGAGTTTCTTAACCACAACAATAACAAAGTATGTAATTCATTTTAGAAAAAAAATTTAATCTCTTATCTTTGTTGTCATCATCACTGTTGCCATCAACATCCTCGTTATTGTTATTGTTGCTATTTTCAGCTTTGACTTCATAGTCTTCCTCCCCTCTCCCTTCATTATCATTATAATATTGAGAAATGAAAAGCCTGAAGTGAAATCCTATTAGTTGACTTCATCATAACTCAACAGGTTCAAAATAATAGGCCACTGAACAAGGATGTCACAAAGTATTCAGTGTGCCCTTTTTATGTCTATATCTTGATAATAATTAAATTTTGATTGCTTTATATACTGTCTGGACAGATAAAACAAT
>NW_026398415.1:325-434 GCF_001194135.2 Octopus bimaculoides | reverse complement strand
GTTTGTATATATATGTGTATGTATGTGTATATGTGTATGTATGTATATATATGTATATGTATGTGTGTATATGTATATGTATATATATATATATATATATATATATATA
>NW_026398414.1:3160-3815 GCF_001194135.2 Octopus bimaculoides | reverse complement strand
ACCACCCAGCCCCGTTTTTATTCCTCCAACAAAATATTTTTCTATCAGTATGATAAATATATTGATTGATGTATGTTGTTCCTCTGCAAACTTTTCTTGTTTTACACATTTGTCCCTTTTAAAATATTTTCTTTTCTTATTTTTATGAATATTCTTTTATATATATATATATCACATACCCACACCTATTTTGAATGTCTTTCTATATACCTTTATATACTCATTTGTAAAGCCTTGTTCTTTATGTCTTTCTAATATACCTTATTTCACACACTTTCTAATTAATCATGTGCACAGATCTTGCCTTTTACGTCCATCCACTATATTTTTCTATTATTCAGTTTGCTACCTACCGTAATTTAAAGATATAAAAATGCTACATCAAACATATACACGTATATTCAACCAAACATGTATCCTTATTATGTTTTCCCTTCTATCTCTATTTTCCTATTTTCTCCTCTTCCTCTCTCTAGTTGAAATTTTTGCCTCTCTTTTTCTCTCACGCCATCTTCCTTCATTTTTATATATACATATTATATATTTATTTATCTTACCTTTTATTATTTTTAGCTTTTGTGGATCACATTTGCCCTTAATTTTTACTATCCCATTAATTTTTAAAATTTTTATTCAACTCATTTCAATTTTCCAT
>NW_026398414.1:558-3150 GCF_001194135.2 Octopus bimaculoides | reverse complement strand
ATTATTCAGTTTGCTACCCACCGTAATTTAAAGATATAAAAATGCTACATCAAACATATACACGTATATTCAAACAAACATTTATCCTTATTATGTTTTTCCCTTCTATCTCTATTTTCCTATTTTCTCCTCTTTCTCTCTCTAGTTGAAATTTTTGCCTCTCTTTTTCTCTCACGCCATCTTCCTTCATTTTTATATATACATATTATATATTTATTTATCTTACCTTTTATTATTTTTAGCTTTTGTGGATCACATTTGCCCTTAATTTTTACTATCCCATTAATTTTTAAAATTTTTATTCAACTCATTTCAATTTTCCATTATTTTTAAATATGTTGTGACCTTGCATCGCCTTGCATGAGATTTGAAACCAAATCCACCTGATTGTTGCTTGTAAAAACGAGGGGGAAACCCCCTCCGCATCAGATGATTGATGAGGAAACACTCGACGCCCTAGGACCTGTGCTGATCAAGGAAAGGACAGTGATTTGTTTAGAAGCAACACTCTTTTTCGTGTCAGTAGACCAAGGAGCAACACGCTCTTCTGCGTCACTCATGACCAAGAGCTGCGCTTTCCCTTCGCCCTTAGCTCGACGTACGAAGTAAAGCTTTCTTCTTTTCTAGTCAGCACCATACATTCTTTACTCTTTCACTCTCTTCTAACAGCAACTTCTACACTATCAACTACTAACCAGCGAGCCAACCGTGTTGCCATTATCACTAGAATTGCTGCGGTTTCTTTTACTACCTGCCGGGCAAACGAATATATACATATATATATTTCTTCTTTCTTGGTGTTGATTCTTCAATGTTCACTGGTTACTCCGACGCGAAAATCTTTAAGCCTTACATCTATACTCTACATTCAATAGTGGGCTACATCATATAGTGGGCTACATACATACATACATGCATGCATACTGCATACATAACCTTAAATACATACTCAAAGAAATCGCACGGTTCTACCGCATTGTATTACCAGATAAAAGGATGAGCGTATATGAGCAGAAGACCATGCATAGATCCGTTTGTAGAAAGCTCCTAGATGATAGTAACATTGATCATCATCAAAAGAATCTGATATAGACCAACAACCGGATTACTACTTCCCACTTTGAATGGCATTCATTTGCAAACCAGTAACAGGAAATATCAACCAAATACCTGATGTATAACAGGGACAGAAATCCATGGAAAGCAGTAAAATGTGACAATCGATGCAGACTTTGTGGAGTTAACACCGAAGATACCACCCACATCATAAGCAGTTGTCCGGAAATGTCATCATGATATTATCTACCGATGAGACATAATGTTGTAGCTAGGACACAGTATAACGCACCCGTCGAATGGATAACCCTGAGGACAAAGAAACAAGAACCTACAGTATAGTGGAAGACATAGCTACTTATACTAAAAAGGAGTACTGTTGAAATGTCCCAGTGAAAATCCCAATAAAATGTGAACACTTGATATAATGATTTGGGATAGTGAAGTAAAACTGCGTACAGTTGTGGAAATCAGCTGCCCAATGGATGTTAGCATAAGGCTGAATATCAGTGAAAAAGAGAATTCCTACGCTGAACTATTGAGAAATCTGCAGTTACTCTATCCAGACTACAAGTTCATGTTTATACCTGTAATTATTGGGGCACTGGGATATGTAACACATTTCCCATATAGCAATCTTGAGAAATTATGCTTCTCAAATCCAGAAAGAAGAAAGCTGAGTCGAAGATTACAGATCCAAGCCATCAGGAATTGAAAAATCTGTAAAACTTTCCAGAAGTTTATCATTTATGTATATATGAGCATGTCTAGATATGCAAGTATATGCATGCGAAGACATACATGAAACAAAACATACAAATCTGTACGTATACATACATACATATATACAAACAAAAATACCCTGTTGTTGACGTTGAAATTCCAATGAAGGAGCCTTGGATCTAGTTTAGAAACCGGCTCTTTCTCTACTGGCAAGACATCTTGAAATAAAACTGAATAATAATAATACACCTACCTACATACATATCTACCTACCCACCTACCTACCTACCTACCTACCTACCTACCTACTTACCTACCTACCTATCTACCTACCAACTTACATACATACATACATACATAACTACATACATACATACTTACATACATACATATTTGTGTATACATGTATAAACGTATATGTAAACGGGCAGATAGAGGCGATTAAAAAGCCTGCATTAGAGATATTGAGAGAGGAGAGAAAAAGTCAAGTGTGGATGTAGGGGTTAAAGCAATTATGTACAACTTGTCGGGTGCAATGAAAAGAGAAACAAAGCAGAAGCAGTTTCACAGAAAAACTGGTCAAAAGATACAGGCGAAATACGATTTGAAATATATTAGAGAACGCTCAAAGAATTCAAACAATTTAAAGTGTAAACAATAATATCAAACTTAGAGGATCTTCGGCAAAAGCTATATATACACATATCTATCTATCATTTAGCTCTCTCTCTCTCTCTTTCTCTCTCTCTCTCTCTCTCTCACTTTCTCTCTCTCTCTCTCTCTCTCTCTCTCTCTCTCTCTCTCTCTCTCTCT
>NW_026398414.1:0-222 GCF_001194135.2 Octopus bimaculoides | reverse complement strand
GAAAAAACACGGGCGCAAAGCAGGGTGGAACTATAGTTCTCGAATACCAAAGCTAGAGTAAAATACTTTTGTATACAAGCTGAGAATACCCTCGCAAACTGCTACTCAGAGTTTCATCTAATCGTTCGTCAGAGTATTTGATGAACGTTTCCGCGAGGTTCTGAGCAAATGGTTGTCAAATCGTCTTCAGCTTGAATAAAATAGTGTATCTATCTGTCCGTA
>NW_026398413.1:0-590 GCF_001194135.2 Octopus bimaculoides | reverse complement strand
AAAGCTAGGTTCACATTACTTAAAAGAAATTATTGGAAAAGTAGAATCTCGGATTCGGGCACCGGGCTTCTGGAGCAATGGATAACGCGTCTGACTACGGATCAGAAAATTCCAGGTTCGACTCCTGGCAAGCTCGTATATATATTTTTTTAAAGTGAACACACTAAAGAAAACGGCACTCAGCAAATGTCGCTGAAGTTAGATGTATACAATTAAAGCTAGATTCACATTACTTAAAGAAATTATTGATAAAGTAGAATCTCGTATTCGGGCACCGGGCTTGTGGCGCAATGGATAACGCGTCTGACTACGGATCAGAAGATTCTAGGTTCGAATCCTCGCAAGCTCGTATGTATATATATTTTTTTAAAGTGAACACACTAAAGAAAACGGCACTCAGCACATGTCGCTGAAGTTAGATGTATACAATTAAAGCTAGATTCACATTACTTAAAGAAATTATTGGAAAAGTAGAATCTCGTATTCGGGCACCGGGTTTGTGGCGCAATGAATAACGCGTCTGACTACGGATCAGAAGAGTCCAGGTTCGACTCCTGGCAAGCTCGTATATATATTTTTTTAAAGTGAAC
>NW_026398412.1:0-353 GCF_001194135.2 Octopus bimaculoides | reverse complement strand
TTTTCAACTGTAAGTATGGAAAACAATTAGATTTTGGAAAAATTAAAAGAGAAGTTTCTCAAAAGAATATTTGCATAGTATTCAAATACAAGGAGCATTTTCCTTGTTTTCTGTCTGTCTCTGTCTCTCTTGTTTACACTTGTGGATTCGAGGTCGTAGGTAGGTATGTACGTACGTATGCTTGCATGTACGTATATATGTATGTATGTATCTATGTATGCATGTATGCACATATGTATGTATGTCTGTCATTTTTCAGCTTAATTTCAAGATTTCTTACCAATAGAGGAAGAGTCGGTTTCAAACCTAGATCCAAGGTTCCTTCATTGGAATTTCAACATCAACAACAGGTT
>NW_026398411.1:0-316 GCF_001194135.2 Octopus bimaculoides | reverse complement strand
TGCACATGTATGTATATGTAAACAAACAGGTCTACATACAGACAGGTAGGACATAGGGTATATGAACAGACGACCACACATGCAAATAGAGACTGAAACACATGACGACATATACACACACACTTTACTTCACACAAAGGCACATGACCACACATATGGAGATGTGCACCCATACATACCAACATGGTACATAGCAACAAACCACACACAGAGACACACGCACACACACACACAGGCATGCACACACACACTCAGACATGCACACGCATACATAAAAAACACACAAACACAGGAATATGCAGAATACATACATACA
>NW_026398410.1:1465-2198 GCF_001194135.2 Octopus bimaculoides | reverse complement strand
TCATTATTGTTGTTATTGTTATTATTGTTATCATTATTATCATTATTGCTGTTGTTCTTGTTGTTATTATTATCATTATTATTATTATTATTATCATTTGATGATGATGATATACTAACAACAAAGAAATGTCATATTTTTATCGAAAATATTTTGATGATGAGCGCCATTTTGTTTTGCTTCGTTTTTGCTTCTTTTTTCTACACTCGTTATTTTATCCTATTTTTTTTTCTCTTGCTCTCTTCATTTTTGTATTTCGTTCATTTTTATTTTTATTTGCATTCTTTTGATTTCCTTTTACTTTATTGTTGTTGTTGTTATTGTTCTTGTAGTTCATGTTGCTGTCATTGTTCTTTGCTTTTGCTTCACTTTTGCTATATCTTTTTTTTTCTTTCTTTTTCCTTCCTTATTTTTACTCTTTCTTCTTCGTCTAATTCCAGTTGCCAATCAGTTAGTTATGAAACCTTGTTAAGTATGAACCTCGCTTTCGTTTTCTTTAGCTTCTGTTTTCCCTCGTTTTCTTGTTTTTTTTTTTTGGAGGGGGCGAATATTCTTTTCTGTCTTTTTTCTTTCCTTTTCTGTGTTGTTATTTTTCTCTTCATCGCACGGAATTCATTTTTCATTTCTCTATAATTATTATACATCTCCTCATTCTGCAGCCATTCTTTCTATCTGTCTGTCTATCTCACTCGTCATCTTTCTCTCTCCCTCCTACTCTCTCTCTCTCTCTCTC
>NW_026398410.1:139-708 GCF_001194135.2 Octopus bimaculoides | reverse complement strand
CTCATGATCATCATCGCCAGTCATCATCATGATCATCATCATCATCATCATCACCACCATCATCATCATCATCCTCATCCTCAACATCATCATCGTCGTCGTCGTCATAATCATCATCATCGTCATCATCACTTGCCTTTTCTTTTCAGTGTTTCTTTTTTCTTTTCATAATTCCTGTTTTCCATCTCGTAATTTGTTTTTGTTTTTATTTATTTTTCTCTCTACAACCTCTCCTTTTCGCTCTCACATACTCTTTTGTTTCTTACCCTTTCATAACAAACCTCTCGCACCCTCTTCCTCTGTAACTCTCTTTCTCTCTCTCTCTCTCTCTCTCTCTCATACACATGCACAGGCACGCACACTCTCACACATACTCCTTCTTTCTTTCTCTCTTTCTCTGGTCCTTTCTCGAACTATGACTTCCATTGTGATTATTTCTGTCATGTTTTTTCATTGACGTTCATTTGTTTCTCTCTATATATCTATCCATCTATCTATCTCTTTCTGTCAGTCTGTCTCTCTGTCTCTCTGTGTCTCTCTCTTTCTCTCTCTCTCTCTCTCTCTCTCTC
>NW_026398410.1:0-129 GCF_001194135.2 Octopus bimaculoides | reverse complement strand
CTCTCTCTCTCTCTCTCTCTCTCTCTCTCTCTCTCTTCTCTCTCTTGCCTTTTTAATACACCTTCTATTTCAATGCATTCGCTCTCCTGTCAGTTTTCATATACCACCCACAAGAACAAAAATACACAC
>NW_026398409.1:0-241 GCF_001194135.2 Octopus bimaculoides | reverse complement strand
AGTGAACAGGTCGCGGTCTCAAAGCGACGGAAATATTTTGGCAAATTAAAATTAAATGCTGAAGTGAATCTAACGGTTTTTGTGTGTTTTAAATAGCTTATAAACACTTTCCACACTGCAATTGTATATATATATATATATATATACCCTTTTACTCTTTTACACATTTCAGTCATTTGACAGCAGCCATGCATTTAGTTGAAGAAATCGACCCCAGGACTTATTCTTTGTAAGCCTAGTA
>NW_026398408.1:0-375 GCF_001194135.2 Octopus bimaculoides | reverse complement strand
TGCAAGGAATATTAATGCAGTATATGGGGATTGAACAATAAGCATAAGCCCTTGTCAATGGTGGTTCCAGAAATTCTGAACTGGAAACTACAGCCTAGAAGACAAACCTCATCCTGGAAGATCTGTAGAGCTCATCGAGGATGTCCTGCAAACCCTGGTGGAACAAAATCCCATCGTAACTGTTGAGGAACTATCAGAGAGGCTTGGATTTGGTCATTCAACAATTCATCAACACTTGCATTCCATTGGAAAAGTCAGCAAATTGGGTTGCTGGGTTCCTCACAAACTTTCAGAGTATAATCATGTGCAAAGAGTGAATGTATATTCTTCTTTGCTGTCACATCTCACGAATGAACCTTTTTGGGACCGAATAGT
>NW_026398407.1:0-237 GCF_001194135.2 Octopus bimaculoides | reverse complement strand
TCAATAAACACTCACAACGCCCGGTCTGGGAATCGAAACCGCAATCTTACGACCGCGAGTCTGCTGCCCTAACCACTGGGCCATACATACACACACAGAGACATATATACACACAGGGTGATTCAAAAGTCCCCATATATAGGAATAATTTATCTTTGTATAAGAAGTTTTTTTTTTCGTTTAAGAGGCTCTATATGGTTACCATTGTTTTGAATACACATGCAATACATTTACTCC
>NW_026398406.1:0-313 GCF_001194135.2 Octopus bimaculoides | reverse complement strand
GCTACCACTGCGGAATTTTATAGAGGGTTGGTAGAGCATAAGTCCGACGATGTACTGGGGGAGACTTTGGGTTTCGATGAGGAGCAAGTAACCAACCTGTTCAGAAGGACATTCTAGAAATCCTTAGCCTGGTTGTGCAACCGATCGTCCTTACCGGTTCGAGAGAGGTTGTCTAGACACGGTTTTGTCATCTCCACCACATGTCCGAGGTGCGGGCGCTCCAGTAAAACTGTCGCGCACGCCTTCGTACACTGTGAGGAGTGGAGGGAGTTGATAACCTATGTCGAACAACTGATGTCGGATGCGGAAAGAG
>NW_026398405.1:0-462 GCF_001194135.2 Octopus bimaculoides | reverse complement strand
TTGAGGAGGGATAAGAACTGACTGGCCTATGTAAGTTCGGAGGTGCTGTTTATATTATGCTGATGCACGATGTCGCTTGGTCGTGCATGCACGGTTGCCAGCATCTTCAAATTTGCAAACTAGAATATCATACTGATGAGGAAATGAAAAGTTTTCACTATTCTGATCCAGAAACGCGTCTATGATTAACTAAGACTGGTTAGTTTCGTTGTTTTTTCTTCTTGTTTTGCCTGTGTGAGTTACAAGTATTGCTATCTGTTGGAGTTTTAGCACTTTAGCTGCTATTTCTGAACTTCGGTATGTGGTGAAGCAACTGTTGCTGATCCCTTAATTATAAATTATCCCTTAATTATAAATTATCCCTTAATTACAAATTTATAAGAACTTTTAAATAAGTTCTTCACCGATAATGATGTTTACATACCGAAGGGCTTGGTAAAAATTATTAATTATTAATTTATT
>NW_026398404.1:0-542 GCF_001194135.2 Octopus bimaculoides | reverse complement strand
GCAGTCCTACCCCATATTAAAATTAATTTGTTTGAAATTTTAAGGTGTTTTCATTATTTTGTCCAACCCCTGCATATGTCTACATATTCATCTGTGCGCATTTGCGTTTTTCGTAGGTGTATGTATATATTAGTGTGAATTTGTGTATATGTGTATGCGGGCATATGTTTATATGTGTATATGCATACATATTTGTATATGTGTGTGTATGTATGTATATCTGTATATATTTATGTATATACGTGAGTATATTAACACGTGTGTGTGTGTGTGTGTGTGTGTAACACTTCACACAGACATCTGTACATTGCTTTACATACAAATATATGCACATATTTATCTATGCTATGTATGTATATTTATATATATACATGTGTGTACCTGCATATATGTGTTCCTATACATATATATGTATGTATTTGTCCATACGTGTGTGTATGCGCGTAAATCTAGTTGTATGTATATACCCATATACTTGGATGTGCGTATATAATATATGTATCTGTGTATGTATATGTGTGTCTAAGCATGAACACAAAAAA
>NW_026398403.1:0-744 GCF_001194135.2 Octopus bimaculoides | reverse complement strand
CTTTAGATTTTGGCTATCATCTATCTTTTATAATCATTCTGTAAAATGAGAAGAGACCAATTAAAGACGAGCGAGCTAACCCCACCTCCGACACTCACCAGCACCAGTTCCACCTCCGACATATACTCTACCGAACTTTAGACGATCTTTTCGATTGCAGAGAAAGAAGAAGTTTCCATTGTTCAATTTACCATTTCTGTTTTTATCTATTTATTTATTTATTGGATTAATTTCTTTGTTCGGTTCCAATTTCGAACCTTTATGCTAATTAAGAATCCAAACAGACAAAGAATCAGACAGAATATAATATACAAAATAAAATGTAGAATAAAAAATAAATGGCGGATATATATTTCTTGTATGGATTTTTGAAATAATAAATAAATATAGATGGATGGATGAATGTATGGGTGAGATAATTTAGCAGAATGAATACAGAGATAAACATATTTACACACATATATTTCTAATGCGTTGATATACATATATAAAAAAAACCCAATTAAAAAAGAAGAAAAGTTAAATACTACGGGTCGATTCATTCGACTTGAAAGCGTTGCCCCAGAATGGCCGTAGTCTAATGACTGATACGAGTAAAAGATAATTACAGCAAAGATAAAAAATGACAAATTAGAACGATTGTAGTACATCTTATGTATCGTAAACGGACTTTGATATTTTGTTAGCTTTCAGGTCAGTCACTGATCTGATGCTTATTGCCTTCTACGTATCACAGAAAGGATA
>NW_026398402.1:0-585 GCF_001194135.2 Octopus bimaculoides | reverse complement strand
ACACACACACACATTGAGGCTCACACAAAGCTATACATAATACCAGGTTAAAAACCCTTTTTGGATAGTAAAACTCCAATGCAGCTACCAGCTCTTTCTATCCAAAATGTTTTTTCAACCCAATATTTAACATGCTATTATTCATAGCTGTATGTGATGTGCTTCAAGATACCCTATTCCGAAAAAAACAGGTATTTCACATTCACTTGAAAGTTAATATATATTTCATGTGGTGTTAACGATATATGTATAATTCTGTGGTTGTGTGGTAAGAAGTTTGCCTCTTAACCACATTGGTTCTCGGTTCAGTCCCACTGTGTGGCACCTTGGGCAAGCATCTTCTACTATAACCTTGGGCTGACCAAAGCCTTGTAAATGGATATATATATATATATATAATCATTCACAAGGCATATACAGTTGTGGCCAAAAGTTTGGAACATTTAAAAAAAAATTAAAATTGTTATGCCCAAGAACAATTCGAATCAAATATATACAACGTATATATATGTATACATGTATGTATATATATGTCTATATATGTATATATGTATGTATATATGTTTGTATATATATATATATATA
>NW_026398401.1:0-376 GCF_001194135.2 Octopus bimaculoides | reverse complement strand
GAACGGGAACTAAAGGAAACCTTCGGAAACTAACGGAAACAATCGGAAATAATGGAAATAACAGAAAGTAACGGAAACTAACGGGAACTAACGGAAAGTAATGGAAAGTAACGGAAAGTAACGGAAACTAACGGAAACTAACATAAAGTAACGGAAAGTAACGGATACTAACGGATACTGACGGAAAGTAACGGAAACTAACAGAAACTAACGGAGAGTAACGAAAAGTAACTCTTTCTCACCCTCTCTGTCTCTCCTTCTCTCAGTCGCTCTCACTTTCGCTCTGTCTCTGTCTCTGTCTGTCTGTAATTCTGTCTCTCTGTCTACCTCTCGAGAGAGAGATGGATGTACGTACGTGCCTACGGTAATATGCATG
>NW_026398399.1:0-384 GCF_001194135.2 Octopus bimaculoides | reverse complement strand
CACACACATACTTACACAAACTAATAATGATACACAATAGCACACATGCAATATCTCAACCTGCCAGCCGCTCGCACCTGAACAGAATCTGCAACACGCACCTTGCAATCAGTCGATGTGTCAGATGGGTATTTAATTGAACACCCGTCTTATCAGTGAAACTTACTACCACAGCTTCAGGACATAACCCTGACAAAATGTGCTCTCTGTCTCTCTCTCTCTCTTTCTCTCTCTCTCTTTCTCTCTCTCTCTCACTTTCTCTCTCTTTCTCTCTTTCTCTCTTTCTCTCTCTCTCTTTATCTCTCTCTCTCTCTCTTTCTCACTCTCTCTCTCACTCTCTCTCTCTCACTCTCTCTTTCTCTCTCTCTCTCACTCTCTCTCT
Organism: Octopus bimaculoides; assembly: GCF_001194135.2. Classification (NCBI taxonomy): domain Eukaryota; kingdom Metazoa; phylum Mollusca; class Cephalopoda; order Octopoda; family Octopodidae; genus Octopus; species Octopus bimaculoides. Next base: position 2 of record NW_026398399.1, on the reverse strand, counting down.
CT
>NW_026398398.1:0-205 GCF_001194135.2 Octopus bimaculoides | reverse complement strand
ATGTGTGTATGTATGTATGTATATGCGTGTATGTGTGTGTGCGTATGTGTGTGTGTGTGTTTGTGTAAGTGTATGTTTGCAATATGTGTTTTTGTATGAGCGTATCTGTAGATAAGTATATATGTATGTGTACGAGTGTTTCTGTAACATGTGTATGTTTGTGTATGAATATATATGTAAATGGGTATGTATGTGTGTAAGTGTA
>NW_026398397.1:0-323 GCF_001194135.2 Octopus bimaculoides | reverse complement strand
ATATATATATATACACACACACACACAGATGAATAGATAGACAGATAGAGAGATAGACAGATAGAAAGATAGATAGATTGATAGATAGATAGATAGATAGATAGATAGATAGATAGATAGATAGATAGATAGGTACTAGATGTAGCTATAGATATGTATATATAGAGAGATGAGTATGTGCTTGTTTGTCCAAATCGAGACTTATTTTCCACCGCAAATACGTGCCATAAACAGACGATTTGTCACAAGCACTGTGACTATTGCGACCTTCGTAATATTCCCCCTTCAAACCAAACCACCTCGTACCCCACCCCACGAGGCAC
>NW_026398396.1:0-469 GCF_001194135.2 Octopus bimaculoides | reverse complement strand
AGATGAGGACAAATATCCGTCAATTGTAAATAATGTACATAATTCCTAATTTCATAAATATAGGAAAGTATTAATATTACCATTCAACTGAACCACTATTTCCCTAGATCCTCAAACATTCAAATCCAAGAAATAAATTTTTTTTTTTTAAATACAATGCTTAAATTTACTCTTTTACTTGTTTCAGTTCGAGAACTGTGGCCATGCTGGTGCACAGCCATTGGTGTTACTACATCTTCATTAATCATCATTAATAGTTGGCGAATGAGGGTCTTTGATGTTGATACCCTTGTTCGCATTTCCTGCTGTTTGTGTACTAGTCACAAGCATGTTAAAAGAAAATCTATGCTATTTATCACAACAAATTATGAATGGGAAACTGGGTAGTAGTGATAAACAGTATTATTATCGGATCTATCTTTAAACGGGGGCACCAGTATTTTCTTAACGAAACACTAACGAAACACTT
>NW_026398395.1:0-651 GCF_001194135.2 Octopus bimaculoides | reverse complement strand
ATCTTGGAAACGTCTGAACCACTCGTATGCTTGTGTGCAGCTCATACACTCCTCTTCATACACTTTCTGCAACTTTGCATAGACCTCTGTGCAGGTATTGACATGACAACTTCCTCTGCCATGGTCAATGCGATGATCACACGCCACACATCTTCCTTCCAAGCACTGCTGTAAACAACAGAAGTAGAACGTTAAAATTTAGTGCGCATGCACAGCAGAGTTCAAGGTCAATCTTTTTCGAGCGGCTTTGCTCTGCGTGCTTTAGCTTCGTTACTATGGCAACAGCCCGGATACTTATTGATCAGACCTCGTATGTGTGTGTGTCCGAATCTGAGGTTTTACGCTGTTTCTACACCGAGTTTCTTGTTTCAGGGTTTAACTGGGGGAATGAGGGAAACGTTAGCTGTTTTCCACAAAAAAACGCAACATTGAAAATAATCTCCACATACAGCCAGCGCTGGATTAACCATTAAGCAAAATAAGCACATGCTTAGGGCATCAAATGGAAAGAAGGTGGCGCCACAGAAATGGTAAATGGTTTACGGCACAAAAGAAATCACTTTCAAACTTGCTAAAATAATATTCGGGATGCCTTCATCTTTAATAAGTATAGATGCAGATGTGCTACCTGAGATTAATTTTGAAGATCTG
>NW_026398394.1:0-419 GCF_001194135.2 Octopus bimaculoides | reverse complement strand
TATGTATGTATGTATGTATGTATGTATGTATGTATGTATGTATCTTTGTCATTATTTAGTTTTATTTCAAGATTTCTTACCAATAGAGAAAGTGTCACTTTCTAACCTAGATTCAAGGAATTCATTGGAATTTCAACATCAACGTTTGTATTTTTGCATGTATTTGTGTATAAGTGTAGCATTTGGAGTCTCTGCATGTGCAGAATTGTATGTTTTGCTTTATGTATTATCATGCATATAGTTGCATGTCTAAACATGCACATATATAATTAAATACAATGTCTGTCTGTATGTGTTTTAATTCGTTTTTTTCCAGAATTGCAGAATTCAAGTGGCCAGACTTTCGTTTGAGTCAAAGCAGCTCATGTGGTCTGTGGCTGGTTTCCCGGATTGTTTGACGTAGGCATGTGTGTGTGTGT
>NW_026398393.1:0-250 GCF_001194135.2 Octopus bimaculoides | reverse complement strand
GTGGTGGTTATTGTGTTAGTGGCGGTTGTGGTGGTTGTAGTAGAGACCGTAGTGTTTGGATATAGTGGTGGTAGGGTTATTGTTGTCATTGTTGTTGTGGTGGTGGTGGTGGTGGTGGTTGTGGCTGTGGTAGTCATTGTGGTGATGGTGGCAGTGGTGGTGGGTGTGCTGGTGATTGCTGTAGTTCTTGTGGTGCTGTATAATAGCAGCAGCAGCAGCAGCAGCAGCAGCAGCAGCAGTAGTAGTAGTA
>NW_026398392.1:0-296 GCF_001194135.2 Octopus bimaculoides | reverse complement strand
TTGTTTTCCTTTTTTTGTTTGTTTTGTTATTTTTTTCTGTTCATTTTGTTTTTTTTCTCTTTTTTGGATGTTGTTCTTTATTCTTCAAACACGTTGCTTACTATTTTTTTTCTTTTGTTGTTATATACACCCAAACCCCTGCAAGAAAGACACACACATGCATACACACACTTACATATCTATGTATGCATGCATACATATGTGTGTGTGTGTGTGCATATATATTTCATATATATATATGTATGCATCTATATATATATATATGTATATATATATGTATATATATATGTATATAT
>NW_026398391.1:0-449 GCF_001194135.2 Octopus bimaculoides | reverse complement strand
ATATTATATATTATTTATACCCACACATACACATAATATGTTGGTTTGCTTGGATTCTTTATTATTCAAGCCGTTGATTGATTTCCATATTATCTTTCACATTCTAGAAACAATGGAAGATGCAATTATCTTGAGAATTATTTTCAATTGCTATTGATGCCTCGCAAACTTGCTATGTTATTTACAGATTTTCCTTTATTACACTCTATTTCTTCTTCTTCCTCCACTCAATATCTCTCACTGCGTTCTTTTATTCTATGTTCGTTGGTTTTATCTGTATCTAACACTCCACCATTTTTTCTAGAAATCTTTTTGTTGTTTGGTTTCCGTTTTCTTTTCTTTCTTCCTTTCTTCCTTTCTTCCCTTGTGCCCTTTTTCCTATTTCTCTCTTATTTCTTCCCTCCCCACCCTTTCTCTGTTTCACCCTGAACACATGAATATATATATAT
>NW_026398390.1:1061-2938 GCF_001194135.2 Octopus bimaculoides | reverse complement strand
TAGGTAGGTAGGTAGGTATATATATACCCACACACATAAACATACATAACCTAGTTAATTTATGTGTATATATGTATGTGTGTGTATGTGTGCATATATATGTCTGTCTGTCTGTCTGTCTTATGTATGTCTGTATGTATGTATGTATTCACACATATACAATGCAATTATATTGAGTATGTTTGTAGTGGTCAGCGAGGTGAGTCAGTACCTGATGTGACAGGAAGTGGAGAATGAGTTCATGTTAGAGACCAGACAGAGGTGGGAGGATGCTGGCGTTAGTGGATGACGATGATGACGACGATGATGACGACGATGATGAGGAGGAAGAGGAAGAGGAGGATGGGGTGGAAGAGAAGTTTCAGTGTTAGAGAACAGACGTTGGTGAGAAGGTGTTGGCTGTGACGGGAATGTGAGGGGGGAGGCATCCATGAAGATGTTAATGACTTGGATGATGATCATGTAAAGGAGGGTGAGATGGAAGAAGAGAAAGACGAGTAGTAGTAGTAGGAGGAGGAGGAGGAGGAGGAGGAGAAGGAGATGTATAGTGGAGGCGAAGCGGGTGCATTTAAAAGCTAAAATTTACATTTTCTCCCCTCTTCGCTCTGTAGATTTGTATCTGGCACCAGTGACGCTACGCTGCGTCACATTGTGTCACATAAATGTCCCGCAATGATATGTATAAAAACTATTGAAAGAAGTGGAGTGTGAAAGGATCCAAAGTCTGTATGTCGTGGTTGCTGTTGTGAGATCCCATGTCAGCCCTTGCTAAGGCTCCCCCGTGCCAGAAAAGCTGAAACTACATCGGCTCAGACAAGTTAATGCATACTCCACACAGATCCTGTGTTATATACACACTTCACTCTCTCTTTTTCTCCCCCTCTCTCCATCTTGATAGATACATTCTTATATACATACATACATACATACATACATACATACATACATACTTACATATATACACACACACAACCACACACACACATATATATACATATGTGTGTGTAGATAGAAATATAGATAGACAGACAGACAGACATAGCTAGCTAGATAGATAGATAAACAAACAGGTGAACAGACAAGCACAAGCACACACACACAAACGATGGTTCGATCTTCATGTTTGTTACCGGACATAGGCAGCTGAAGAAGTACGGTGATCATGGTATCGTTGCTACAGAAACTTGAAGTCCTGTTTGTGAGTCGCCATGACTATATCATGCAGTAAATATAGTCCTTTTTTCCAACGATATTCAGATCTACTTCTTTCGTCGTCGTCCTACGCAGTTTGCCAATTATATATATATGTATGTGTGTGTGTGTGTTTGTGTGTGTGTGTGTGTGTATGTGTGTGTGTGTGCGTGCGTGCGTATGTATGTATATATATACTTTATTAAAAAGCGGCAAAAATATCACAAAAACTGTTACTCAGAGTTTCACGTTCCCGTTCGTCGGACAGTTTTGTTTATGTCCGACAAATGAGGACGTGACACTCTAAGTAACAGTTTTTGTGATATTTTCGCTACTTTTTAATAAATTATATTACTCTAGCTCTGGTATTCGAGTACTATTCGTTCCACCTTGTTTCGCATTTATCTGCTTCCTCCGGTATATGTATGTATGTATGTATGTATATACATATGTATATATATGTATGAATGCATATATATACGTACATACATACATGCATACAAACATACCCATGAATAAATATTTCTCAAGGAGATCTATGCTCAAAAGCATTTGAGCCGTGGACATCCCGACATTTTCCTACATATATGAGGTAGTCTAGGTAGCTATTTCTAGCAGATGGAGAGAAAGCACATCGTCCCTAACCACCCCTATTAGTTCACAGTACATTACTCTATACTATGAAC
>NW_026398390.1:0-660 GCF_001194135.2 Octopus bimaculoides | reverse complement strand
ATGTATGTGTGTGTGTGTGTGTGTGCATATCCATCTTTTCTATCTGTTTTCCACGCCCACCCACTGGAAAGGGGCCAAGCGAGAAAGACCTAGAAAATAAAGTAGATTGATAGCATCTTAGAGATATCAAGATTGAAGAGGAAACAATTAATAAGGACAACAGAAGGGGATAGAAGGAGTGGGAGGAGAATAACAAGGTCGGGATGGTCAGAGTTTCCAGATGGTGAAGGTAATGATAAGGACGATGACGACGTTGGTGGTGGTGGAGTCAGATGTGATGTAAGCGGATGTTGGTGACGACGATGATGATAATGATAATGATGATGATAATGATAATGATGATGATGATCATGAGGAGGAGGAGGAGGAGGAAGAAGAAGAGGAGAAGGAAGATGATGCAAGTGGTGATGGTGTTGACGATGATGATGCAAGTAATGATGATGATGCTGGTGATAAGAAGGAGGTGGAGGTGGAGGAGGAGGTGGTGGTGGAGGTGGAGGTGGAGGTGGAGGTGGAGGTGAAGGTGGAGGTGGAGAGGGTTGGAGGAGGAGGAGGTGAAGGTGGAGGAGGAGAAGCAGCAGCAGCAGGAAGAGAAGGAAGAGAAGGAGGGCGCCGATGACGATGATGATGATGATGATGATGATGATGATGATGATGATG
>NW_026398389.1:0-384 GCF_001194135.2 Octopus bimaculoides | reverse complement strand
GTGCGTGTGTGTGTTGGTATCAAATATTTGGATAATGGGATAACAAATATGAGACGAGCAATATCTGAAGAATATGAGAACCAGATATTGAAAGACAAACGGATTAACAACAGCGGGGAAGCTCATAACATAGACAGTTGTTCAGTAAAGTATGTGTGTCTGTGTGTGAATGTGTGCGTGTATATAAACATATATGTATCTGTGTGTGAGTGTGTGTATGTGTGTGTGCGTGTGTATATATATAAATATATATATATACACACAATATGTATAGACATACATGTATTTTGATATATGCATATATATTCTTGTATGTATGAATATGTGTACATATATCTATCTATTTTTCTGTTTATTTAGGTATATATATATATATATATATAT
>NW_026398388.1:0-569 GCF_001194135.2 Octopus bimaculoides | reverse complement strand
TGTTGATGTGTGTATGTGTAATAAAAGTATATATGTAAATATACATACATATCCGCGCAGTCATATATGAGACACGCTCACCCACATACACACTTCCACTCACATGGATGTCTATTCATAGTTTTCTTAAACTGCTTTGAAATTTTGGTTCAAAGACAGCAATCTCGTGGGAATTGGCAAAGTAATTACGTTGACCCCTGCGTTGAACAGTTGCTCATTTTCATCGACCTTGAAGGGATAAAAAGCAAGGTCGAACCCGCTGGCATTTGAACTCAGATACCAAAGTCGGAAGGAATACCGCTAAGCATTTTTCCACGCGCGGTAACGACTCTACCAGGTCATCATCTTTATAACTTTCGTACGTTTATTGCACTCCATTCCTTTATGCATATGCATATGAACACGTTTACATATGCACACACGCTCACATACATGCACACACATGCACACACATATATCCGCACACACACACTCGCACATACACACGGATATACACACGCGGATATACACACAAAAGCATACAAGTACATATATAAACATATGTACACATACATAATCTCCAAGCCATA
>NW_026398387.1:0-270 GCF_001194135.2 Octopus bimaculoides | reverse complement strand
TCCCTCCCTCTCTTTTTCTCTCTCTCCCTCCCTCTCTTTTTCTCTCTCTCGCTTGCTCACTCGCTCTCTCTGCCTTTCTCCCTATATTTATAAAGACATAGATAGATGGCGCAGGAGTGGCTGTGTGGTAAGTAGCTTGCTTACCAACCACATGGTTCCGGGTTCAGTCCCACTGCGTGGCACTTTGGGCAAGGGTCTTCTACTATAGCCTCGGGTCAACCATAGCCTTGTGAGTGGATTTGGTAGACGGAAATTGAAAGAAGCCCATCG
>NW_026398386.1:0-256 GCF_001194135.2 Octopus bimaculoides | reverse complement strand
CCTCTCTCTCTCTTTCTCCCTCCTCTCTCTCTCTTTCTCCCTCCTCTCTCACATATACACTTCACTTGGTTTCTCTGTATCATGTACCCCATTCTTTCTGCTACTGCTATAGGTCAGTACCTCGCTCTCTATAACATGCATACACACATCACATATCTCTCTCTGTCTCCCTGTCATCTACACACTTTACTTTTTTCCTCTCAAACACATACAGTTCCTCTCTCTATCATATATTTTACTCTTCCTTGCTCTACCG
>NW_026398385.1:0-238 GCF_001194135.2 Octopus bimaculoides | reverse complement strand
GCTTATCCGGTTTCCACGGCGTTTAAGCGACTAAGAGTACACGACTTCTCACGGAATGGTGCGGCAACCCGTAGCAAGGTTAATTACCTCGAGTGTCGCTCGTCCTTATTTTCAAATGAGTGGGCTGAAGCAACGTGAAATGAAGGGCATCATTCCTTGGTGTCATGAAATCGAACTCATCCCACGGCTTTATAATCGTGGACCTAACATCCTAAAGATTATCTGTCACCTTCCCTAC
>NW_026398384.1:0-480 GCF_001194135.2 Octopus bimaculoides | reverse complement strand
GCGACCCCTGTTGTACTCTTTCGCCCAACTTTCTCTCACTCTTTCTTCCTATTCCTTGAGTAACTCTGCGATGGACTGGCGTCCCGTCCAGCTGGGGGATCACATACGCCATAGAAACCGTAGAAACCGTGAAACCGGGCCCATGAGCCTGGCTAGGCTTGAAAAGACCGCGTAATAAATATATATATATATATATATATATATATATATATATATATATATATATATATATATATATATATGTACACACATACATACATAAACACTCATACATATAAATACATATATATGTATATAATGTATATATTGAACAGTGGATGTTAGTACGCATAAGAATCGAACCCACATCTACTATGTGAGAGACGGAGACAGAGGAGGAAACACAAAGAGAAAGCGAGAGAGATAAAGACAGGGGCAGACGATCATATTTATAACATATTTTACGTACACGTATGTACCTGTCATCCTCTTCCGCTCTCT
>NW_026398383.1:0-445 GCF_001194135.2 Octopus bimaculoides | reverse complement strand
AATACCATTTATTACAGATTCAAAGTCAACTTCACATGCTGCTACTTCAAATTGTAGGCCTAGGTCAACTCATAACTGCTAGACATCCATCTATCCACACAAACATGCATGCATATGTACGTACATACATACATATATAGGTGTGTAATTTGCCCTCAAGTATCTACTTTGGATCCAGAAACTTATTCTACCATTTGACGACTACATATACACAAATACACATATTTATATTTGTAAGGCTGTGTGGCCAGGTGATTAAAACATTGGACTCATGATCATAAAGTTGTGACTTTGATCCCTGGATTGATTGCCACATTGTGTCCTTGAGTAAGGCACTTCATTTCACATTGCTCTTGTCTACTCAGCTGTAAATGAATTATACCAGCTTTGTGCTGGTTTAGCTCTCTCTCTCTCTCTCTCTCTCTCTCTCTCTCTCTCTCTCTCT
>NW_026398382.1:0-285 GCF_001194135.2 Octopus bimaculoides | reverse complement strand
CACACACACACACACACACACACACACATACACACGCAGAGCTGATATGGCAGCAATGTATACAGATATTTACAATAAGATATTCAGACTAAAGAGACAGACAAGGTGGGGGGAGTGAAGGAATAGGTGGGGAGAGATTTTGTTTTTTTTAATGTTTGTTTTTTTTTATTTAAGGGTGGGGGAACAAAATAATGAATGTCCTCAGTTCTCTCTATACACACATACACAAAAATATCTATCTATGTATATATGTATGTATCTATCTAGCTATATATATATATATAT
>NW_026398381.1:0-138 GCF_001194135.2 Octopus bimaculoides | reverse complement strand
ATATATATACATATACATATATATATATACATATATACATATATACATATCTATATACATATACATATGTATACATATACATATATAAATACATATACATATTTATTTATTTATTTATGTGTTTCAGCCAAGTGGCTG
>NW_026398380.1:0-355 GCF_001194135.2 Octopus bimaculoides | reverse complement strand
GTGTGTGTGTATGTGTGGATATGCATGCCTGCATATGTCACTGTTATTGATGTCAGAGTGGAATTATTTTATTCTGTGTGTGTGTAAATGGTTGTGTGGAATTATGTGTGTCTCATATTACTGCAACTGAGTTTAATAAAGGATGGTAGAATGCTGTGTGTGTGTATGGTATATGTGGTTAATTCTGTTACTGTGCTAATACACACACACACACTCACAAACATATATATATATTAGAGAGAGAGAGAGAGAGAGAGAAATGTATATATACCAAGAGAGAGAGAAAGAAATATATATATACAGAGAGAGAGAAAGAGAGAAAGAGAGAAATATATATAAATATCTTTCATGAAAG
>NW_026398379.1:0-218 GCF_001194135.2 Octopus bimaculoides | reverse complement strand
ATGCTGGAGCACCGCCTTTAGTCGAGCAAATCGGCCCCAGAACTTATTCTGTATAAGCCTAGTACTTATTCTATCGGTATCTTTTACCGAACCGCTAAGTTACGGGGACGTAAACACACCAGCATCGGTTGTCAAGCGATGTTGGGGGACAAACGCAGACACACAACTACACACACACACATATATATACATATACATATATACGACGGGCTTCCTTC
>NW_026398378.1:0-448 GCF_001194135.2 Octopus bimaculoides | reverse complement strand
AAAGTGAATTACTCCTTTGCAATCCCATCAAATAGAGAGAAGAACCTTTTCTTATGAAGTTCCCTTCTCGGTTGTGGTTGAGCTTTTTCCCTTTTACTAAGCCACTGTTTACGACATTTAACATTTCGATAGAAGGTCCATTTTTCATCACCAGTCACAAGTCTTTCCAAAAAGGGTGAAATGAGTTTGCAAGAATGGAGAGAAGAGCAGATGTCAACTTGGGATTTGCAGTTGCTTTCAGGCAATTCATGAGGCACCCATTTTCTAAGTTTAGGAACCTTTCCAAGTTGTTGAAGATGACGATGAGGAGTTGTATGGTTTGAACTTAGCTTTATTGCCAATTCTTCAACTGATAATGCAGGATTTTCTTCAAGTACTGCTACAAGGCATTACTTCAGCAAACTCAACTGGACGTCCTGTTCGATCTTCATCTTCAAGGCTGAAATCT
>NW_026398377.1:0-613 GCF_001194135.2 Octopus bimaculoides | reverse complement strand
TATGTGTGTGTGTGTGTGTATGTATATGTATATATATATAGATATATGCGTGTGTTTGCATACACATTTATACATACATTCTCGCACACAATCATATGTATGCATCAGAATGTGTGTGTGTGTGTGTGTGTGTGTGTGTGTGTGTGTGTGGACATGTGTCCCTGTCCACTCAGTGTTTCACTGTAAAGAGGAAATGCACAAGCACTTGGCCCTTAACTTGTCACTAGTGTCACTTAATTGACCTCTTAGTCACACAACGTGTACTGGACACTTATGTCCAGTACACAACGTTATCGTTTAGCCCTAGGACAGTCCTCATCCAGAAGGCCTTATTCAACCATGATCAGTCTTGACTTTTATTTAACCATAGTTTACCTAGAACTACATTTTCCAATGTGCTTTCTTTTCTTTATGAAAATTAAGTGGTATTTCAAGAATAATCGACTGCTATTTCTAGCAAATAAGCTGACAATTTAGTGGCTCCCATTAATTCATCATACACTGAGGTAGTAGACATACAAAGGGTGATTGGTTTATCGCATGGGCCCCATAGTAGGGTAGATTATATATTTGCATACATATATGTAGGTATATATATATCTATCTATCTATC
>NW_026398376.1:0-327 GCF_001194135.2 Octopus bimaculoides | reverse complement strand
CACACACACACACACACACACACACACACACACATACACACATATCAACATCATCATCATTATCATTGTTTTAATGCCCACTCTTTCATGTTTGCAAGAGGTGTTTGTTGAGATAGATTGTCTCTGATTGGATGCTCTTCATGTCACCAACCCTCATTTGTTTCCCAAGCAAGGTAATGTTTCCCCAAGGCCAGACATGCTTTCACAGAATATTGGAAGTGAATGGCACTGGTTTATGTGACAGCTTACACTCATTCAGAACCATCACACATTGGTCAAAACAAGGAGGCACACACACACACACACACACACACACACACACACATA
>NW_026398375.1:0-205 GCF_001194135.2 Octopus bimaculoides | reverse complement strand
TTAGGGTTAGGGTTATGGTTAGGGTTAGGGTTAGTGTTAGGGTTAGGGTTGGGCTTAGGGTTAGGCTTAGGGTTAGGCTTAGTGTTAGGGTTAGGCTTAGGGTTAGGGTTAGGGTTAGTCTTTGGATTAGGCTTAGGGATAGGGTAAGGGTTGGGGTAATGGTTTTGGGTTACGGTTATTGTTAGGGTTAGGGTTAGGGTTATTG
>NW_026398374.1:0-410 GCF_001194135.2 Octopus bimaculoides | reverse complement strand
TGGCTTCCAGTTCAATCCCAGTGCATGGTGCTTTGGACAAGTGTCTTTTATAGCCTCAGGCTGACAGAAGCTGAAATTCGCAAGCCATTATTTTTTATACATTCTTTGAGATGTAGATATCAGTTTGAAGCTGTTATTTCTTGGTAGTAATCCCTAAATATGTAGTGGCAAAGACATTTCTTTGTAGACATAACACACTGTCTTTCATCAACACTTTAACCAGATCATTTCAAATTAACAGAGTTTTTACAAACACCTGTATCCCCTAGCAGACTCAGGAGATAATTGTTCCTCCATAATATTTGGTTTGTCCCCCCAACCGATGCAGGTGTATTTAGGTCCCCGTAACCTAGCGGTTCGGCAAAAGAGACCGATAGAACAAGTAAAAGAGTAAAAAGAGAGTATATATA
>NW_026398372.1:0-284 GCF_001194135.2 Octopus bimaculoides | reverse complement strand
TATATATATACATCATATACAGTGACTTTATAAAGACAAACCAATGAGTAAGTCGCCATTTTTCAATCAAATAGAAATAGCAACGAAAATCTGCCTGAAATCTCACACTACGCTCTACGGTAAGAAGTTATTGAATGATGTAATTTCTAAATACACGGTGAAGTTTCGTGGCGTAGTATGATTAGCTTTTTGAAGGAGTGGCTGTGTGGTAATAGCTTGCTTTACTAATCACATAGTTCCGGGTTCAGTCCCACTGAGTGCCATCTTGGGCAAATGTCTTCTAC
>NW_026398371.1:0-289 GCF_001194135.2 Octopus bimaculoides | reverse complement strand
AGCCCTTATTCCATGTCCTCGTACTTCGTATTATTTGTTGTTTATGTTTTATGACATCCTGTGCCCACATATGCATATGTATATATGTAAACATGTAAGTATGTACGTATACGTATGTATATATGCATATATGTATATATTATTTATATTATTATATATATATATATTTGAGTATTTATATATAGCTATATATGAGTATATATAAGTATACACATGTGTATATATATATACATATATAAATATACATATGTATAAATATATATATATATATATATATATATATATATAT
>NW_026398369.1:0-276 GCF_001194135.2 Octopus bimaculoides | reverse complement strand
CTCTCGCTCAACTGCGTCCCACATATAATAATCAAGGGGTTGCAGTCTGGGGAATTAGATGGCCAGATGTTAGGGGTTATGTGGTCGCAGAAATTGTCTGACAGCCATGAATGGGTTCTCTTGCTTGTGTGACATAAGGCAGATGCCTTTTGGCAAACACGAGGTATTCCAGCAGCCACCCACCCTCTTGAACCAAATCAGTGCTACTTCCTCCAGGCACTTGATGTAGGTGTCCATGCTGAGACTGAGGCGGTGTGGGAAGATAGATGGAGACAT
>NW_026398368.1:2984-3448 GCF_001194135.2 Octopus bimaculoides | reverse complement strand
ATATAGTAATGAGGTGTACATAGTAATTAGCAGGTGTATAGAGTATACAGTAGGTGTATATAGTAACTAATAGGTGCATATAATTACTAGCAGGTTTATATGGTAAACAGTAGGTGTATATAGTAACTATCAGGTACATTTGATAATTAGCAGGTGTATAGCAGGTACATTGGATAATTAGCAGGTGTATATAGTAACTAGCAGGTGTATATATGGTACCTAGCTAGTGTATATTGTATTTAGATGTATATAGTAACTAGTAGATGTATATAGTAACTAGCAGGTGTTTATAGTAACTAGCAGGTGCATATTGTAACTGGAAGGCGTGTACGGTAACTGATACATGTATATTGTAACTAGCATGTACATATGGTAATTGGGTGTATATAGTAACTAGCAGGTGTATATGGTAACTAGCTGGTGTATATGGTAACTACCTTGTGTATATAGTAACTACCAGATGT
>NW_026398368.1:2314-2974 GCF_001194135.2 Octopus bimaculoides | reverse complement strand
AGCTGGTGTATATGGTAACTACCTTGTGTATATAGTAACTACCAGATGTATATGGTAACTAGCAGGTGCATTTAGTAATGAGAAGGTGTACATAGTAATTAGTAGTTATATAGAGTATACAGGTGTATATAGTTACCAGCAGGTGTATAGAGTAACTAATAGGTGTATATAGTAAGTAGCAGGTGTATATAGTAACTAGCAGGTGTATATAGTAACTAATAGGTGTATATAGTAAGTAGCAGGTGCATATGGTAACTAGAAGTTGTAAATAGTAACTAGCAGGTGTATATGTAACCACCTGGTGTATATGGTAACTAACCAGTGTATAAGTTAACTAGTAGGTGTATATAATAACTAGTAGATGTATATAGTAATTAGCAGATGTATATAGCAAGTAACAGTTGCATATGGAAACTAGCTGGTGTATATAGCAAGTACTAGATGTATATGGTAACAAGTAGATGTATATAATAGCTAGAAGTTGTATATAGTAATTTGCAGGTGTATATAATCAGCGGCAGGAGCATATAGTAACTAGAAGGTGTATACATATTACCTAGCAGGTGTATATAGTAACTAGCAGGAACATTTGATAATTAGCAGGTTTATGTAGTAACTAACAAGTGCATATGGTACCTAGCTGGTTTATATTGTAATTAG
>NW_026398368.1:0-2304 GCF_001194135.2 Octopus bimaculoides | reverse complement strand
GATGTATATAGTAATTAGCTGGTGTATATAGTGACTAATAGGTACATATGGAAACTAGCAGGTGTATATAGTTATTGGCAGTGTATATCGCAACTAGCAGGTGCATATGGTAACTAGCTCGTGTATATAGTAACTTGCAGATGCATATAGTAATTAGCTGGTGGATGAAGAAACTAGCAGCTATAAATGTTAACTAGCAGGTGTATATAGTAATTTGAAGGTGTATTTAGTAACTAGCAAGTGTATATAGTAATTAGCTGGTACATATAGTAACTGGCAGGTGCATATGGTAACTAGAAGTTGTATATGGTAACTAGCAGGTGTATATAGTAATTAGCAGGTGTATATGGTAAGTAGCAGGTGAATATAGTAACTAGATGTACATATTACATTGCTCACAAAATACTCTCCGATTTTTTGGAAACGTTTTTGTCAATTTGATTTAAGATGTTATTTTCGTAGTGTTTTAGAGGATGTTTTACATGCTGAATAAATGATGTGTATGCTTTGATAAATTTTTATTGATTTTTTTCAGAATATCACTTTGAAGAGTAGAAATCCTGAATTTCAAACATGAAAAAGAAGAAATGTGTTTACATTTTTAACTAGTTACCTGCTTGTTACTATATGTATACACCAGCTGGTTACTATATACATCTTCTAGTTATGATATACACCAGCCAGTTAACATATACACCAACTAGTTACCTTATACACCTGCTAGTTACCACATGCACCTCATCGTTAGTATAATGTACCTGTTAGTTACCATGTATACCAGCTAGTTACCATATACACAAGCTAGTTACCATATACCCCTTGCTAGTTACTATATATACCTTGTAGTTATTATATGCACCTTCTACTTACTATATATATACTATCTGGTCGTTCAGAAAATAGTGGCCGATTTTAAAAATAAGCCTATATTCTTGAAACACAGACACCAGGTATATGAAACATTTCTTTAATACTTTGTCATGGATCTTGCTTGACTATTGTTTTCAAATGCTGATCATTATGGTGGTTGGATATCCTCTACCTTAGGCTCTCATACCCACTATGGAATCTCTAAAACCACCGTTTTACCATCTGATCACTAGTGGATTCTTCACTCCATGCTCTCTTGATATTGGTGGGTTTTTAGGAAGCAAAGAACGAATTCATGGAAAAAAAGTAAACGCATTTCTTCTTTGCACATGTTTGAAAGTAAGAATTTCTATGCTTCAAAATGATATTCTGAAAGAAATCAATAAAAATTTATTAAAGAGTATACATCAATTATGATGCAATGTAAAATTTCATCTAAAGCACTACAAAATAAAATCTTAAATCAGGTATATAGAGTAACTAGGTGTATATATTAGCTGACAAGTGTATATAGTAACTAGCAGTTGCATATGGTAATCAACAGGTGTATATGGTAACTTGCTGGTGTATGTAGTACTTACAAGATGTATATAACAATTAGCTGGTGCTTATAGTAACTAGCAGGTGTATGTAGTAACTAACAGGTGTATATGGTAACTAGATGGTGTGTATAATAACTAGATGGTGTATAGAGTAACCAGCATCTGTATATAGTAACTAGAAGGTGTATATAGTAACTAACAGTTGTATATACTAACTAGCAGGTGTATATGGTAACTAACAAATGTATATAGGAACTAGCAGGACTATATGGTAACTACCTAGTGCATATTGCTACTAGCAGGTATATATAATAACTACCAGGTGTATATGTCAACTAGCTGGTGTATATGGTAACTAGCAGGTGTATATAATAACTAGCAGGCGTATATAGTAACTAGGTGGTGTATATGCTAAATACCACGTGTATCTATAACTAAATGTATATATTAGGGTCTTCACAATATACACCAGCTTGTTACTATGTATACCAGCAAATTACCATATACACCAGCTAGTTACCATATACACCAGCTAGTTACTATATACACCTGCTGGTTACTATTTACACCTACTAGTTACTATATACACCAGCTACTTACTTTATACACCAGCTAGTTAACATATACACCTGCTAGTTACTATATACATCAACTAGTTACTATATATACCTCGTATCATTGCTACATACATCTCTTTGTTACTCTTTACATGAGCTAGTTGCCATATACACCAAGTAGTTACTATATACATCTCTTAGTTACTATATACATCTCCTAGTTACCATATGCACCTCCTAGTTACTATATACACCAGTTAGTTACTGTATACATTTTCTAATTACTATCAGGTCATTAAGAATGAAATGTCCGATTTTCTTATGCACCAAGTTTG
>NW_026398367.1:0-337 GCF_001194135.2 Octopus bimaculoides | reverse complement strand
TGTATATACATACACATACATACATACATACATACATACATACACATATCATTTGACTTTGCTTTTAAAATCAAATATTGTCCTTGTTTATACACAGGTGTGTTCATATATGTTTGTATGTCTATGTATATATGTATGTGTATATGTGTGTCTGTGTATGTGAATATATATATATATATATATATATATATATACATGCATACATATATATTTACATATATATCTTACATGTTATATATATATATATACATATATATATATACATACACACACAAATGTTTTTGTGTAATATATATGTGTGTGTGTGTGTGTTTGTGTGTGTGTGTGTGTGTGTGTG
>NW_026398366.1:0-207 GCF_001194135.2 Octopus bimaculoides | reverse complement strand
GTGCTTTTAATAGAAAGTATTGTTATCAGCCAACTAGTTAGCTAAATTTCGGGGTTGTAAATAACTCCACACCAGTCGTCAAGTAATCACTTATTTGATCAATCTTTGCATCGGTTCATCAGAGTACTTTCGTCGCAGTCTCTAACTTTATCAATGATGTTGTTGGCACTCCGTCGCTTACGACGTCGAGGGTTTCAGTTGATTCGA
>NW_026398364.1:0-381 GCF_001194135.2 Octopus bimaculoides | reverse complement strand
GACTGCAAACATTGCAGATTAAGCTTTCCCCATTCACTATATGAGCCGTAAGCTTTCGCGCAGCTCACTTAAGTTCTTCATGCTGGTTACGTGCTCTCTCAAAAGTGTCAATCCCCTCCTTAACCTGCTTCCTCCATCCGTGACGATGACAGACATTGTTCTCCCAGTCAGTGCCCTGCATATCACAGGCCTTTAATGAGGACTTGACACAGTCCTTAAATCACAGCCTTGGTTTCTGCCGGAGTCTCCTTCCATTCACAAGTTATCCATATAGCATCTGCTTAGGAATCCTGCTATCCTTCATTCTAATAACGTGTCCAGTCCAACATATCCGGTGCTTGTGCACCATCGCCTCAATACTCAAGATATCAGCTGTCCTCA
>NW_026398363.1:0-447 GCF_001194135.2 Octopus bimaculoides | reverse complement strand
TATCTATCTATCTATCTATCTATAGTTAGCTGCCAGTCTGTCTTGTCTGTTATTGTGTGTGCCTATGTGAGTATTATAATCTTATATACATGGTATTGCATGTCCAGAGTATATATTGTGCTTGTGTGTGTGTATATATATATTATATATACACACATACAACTTATATGTATATATATTTATGAAAATTTACATATATACATGCTTATCTATGCGTACACACACACACATATATATATACAAACATATATATGTATGTCAATATAAAGACTTCCCGGGTGTGACCTGCTGCTTGTTTTGTATGGATATGTGTGTATGTGTAGGTGTGAGTGTGTATGTGTGAATATGCGTGTGTTGTGAATATAATTTCCTGTTATATAAACTTCGATATTTCCGTATCTATGAATATATCAACGTATGATTATGGGCGTGTCCTTGTCTGTATAT
>NW_026398362.1:0-672 GCF_001194135.2 Octopus bimaculoides | reverse complement strand
TAATAATAATAATAATAATAAGAGATACCAGGAAACCCCAAAATGGCAGAAATTCGAAGGATAGCGCTCATGGGAACTGCCCATATCCTACGTAAAATACTGTCTAAGTAATCTCAAACTCATAATTTTCTTATGTTTTCTTAAGCATTCTCTAGAACAATGCTACGTATAAAACCAAATATATGGCAGCCTAAGCATAATACAAACTTGAACTTCTAACTTGTTGTCTCTTGAGGTCTCTGGGTGAGACTTGGTGTCAGCTTGTACAAATACAAAGCAAAAGTCAAAAGTATAATAATAATAATAATAATAATAATAATAATAATAATAATAATAATAATAATAATGATAATAATAATAATAATAATAATAATAATAATAATAATAATAACAATAATTTTTATTTGGGGCACAATAATAATATTGATTTCAAATTTTGGCACAAGATCAGCAGTACCTTAGAAGGGGCTAAGTCGGTTACATCAACCCCAGTGTCCAACTGGTACATATCGAGCCTGAAAGGATGAAATGTGATGTCGATCTCGACAAAATTTGAATTCAGAATGTACCGATGGACGACTTACCGTTAAACATTTAACCCGGCGTGCTAACGATTGTTAGCTGGGCTGATTACTACCTAGATCAGATTCCAGGAAACCCCAAAATGGCTGA
>NW_026398360.1:0-470 GCF_001194135.2 Octopus bimaculoides | reverse complement strand
CCCCACAAATTTCAGGCCTTGTACCTTTAGTAGAAAGGATTATTATTATTTTGTTTCTATTTTTGGTTTTATTGTCATTGCAGGTACATAAATTACTTTGCAACGAAGCAAAGTCCAACAGAACACATCCTCGATCTCTGGGAGGCACGGCACCGAGAGGACACAGCTGTCACAGACCTGATGAACATTTTACGTACAATGAGACGCATGGATGCGGCAGCCGTGCTTGAGAACGACTCTGGGGCTTGGTTATGAAAACAACAACAACAACAACAACATGGGACTATTACAGCAACTATTACAACTACTACTATTACTATTAATACTTCAACAATATTACAATGTACAAATAACAGCGTGTTGGCCTCTGGGAAGAGGATGATATATACATATATGAGAGTGTGTATGGACTGATGTATATACACACACAAATTATTGTATATGTGTGTGTATATAAATATATGTGTGTG
>NW_026398359.1:0-246 GCF_001194135.2 Octopus bimaculoides | reverse complement strand
TATATATATATATATATCACATTCATATATATTATATGCAAATGTGAGTATATATATATATGTACGTATATATGAATTACACACACATAGATATAAATATATAAATATATAGAACATTTGGCCATAGATTAGTGTTAGTGGCACTGAGTCAGAAATGTTAAGTATATCTCAAATTGGCTAATGTATATGAGTGCTATGTGTCATGGAAAATTAGGTAATCACATGACATACAGTTCATATAATGCA
>NW_026398358.1:0-248 GCF_001194135.2 Octopus bimaculoides | reverse complement strand
ATATATATGTAGATAGATAGATACTTATGAAATGTATATATATGTCGTTGTGTGTGTGTGTGTGTGTGTGTGTTTGTGTGTAAGCGTTTTCTGTGTGCGTGTGTCCAAACTAATCTCTTTCATATCGTTTTATGTTGTTTACTTACCGCATTGCTCTCTACTCTCAGCTTCCATCTATATATTTATTATCTGTGTGTTCATAGAAAACTTATATCTAATCTACTTACTATCTATTTAGGTTCTAGCCA
>NW_026398357.1:0-233 GCF_001194135.2 Octopus bimaculoides | reverse complement strand
GTTTATTATTTTTTTGTTTTGTTTCCTTTTATTAATATTACTTTTATTTGTTGTTTCTGTTTTAGTTGTTGCTATTGTTAATGCTGTTGTTGTTGTTGTTGTTGTTGTTGTTATCGCAGCCATCTTTCACGCTGTTGGTTGTTCACTGATATTTATCAAAGACACCCTGACTTTTGAATATGGCGGAATTAGGGGGAGGGGTTGTGTGTGTGTGTGTGTGTGTGTGTGTGTGT
>NW_026398356.1:0-347 GCF_001194135.2 Octopus bimaculoides | reverse complement strand
ATAATAATAATAATAATAATAATAATAATAATAATAATAATGGTAAAAAAGTAACGCGTTAGGTAGACCGATATGTAGAGCTGAAAATTACGTTCCAAGCAATAATGTAGGTATCTCTTTGCTATTTTTAAACAGGTTCAGTCTGTATGTATGTGCGTATGTATATATGCATGAGAGTAAGTTTGTATTTATGAGAGTGTGTATGTGTTATGTAACACACACACACATACACACACTCACAGTTAGATATATAGATAGACAGACAGACAGGTAGACTGACAGACAGACAGCTAACTAGATGGATGGATGGATGGATAGATAGATACATTTCTTTTATTAGCCACACA
>NW_026398355.1:0-527 GCF_001194135.2 Octopus bimaculoides | reverse complement strand
TATATATATATATATATATATATATATAATAATAATACTATTATATTGCATCACACTTGGGTTACTATCATTCTCTTACTAACGCTATATATGAAGATAATATACTGTATCATATATATATATATATATATCATCATCATCATCATCATCATCCTCGTCGTTTAACATCCGCTTTCCATGCTAGCATGGGTTGGACGATTTGACTGAGGACTGGTGAAACCAGATGGCTACCCCAGGCTCCAATCTGATTTGGCAGAGTTTCTACAGTTGGATGCCCTTCCTAACGCCAACCACTCAGAGAGTGTAGTGGGTGCTTTTATGTGCCACTGGCACGAAGGCCAGTCAGGTGGTACTGGCAACGGCCACGCTCGAAACAAACAATAATGTTGCTGCTACCTCTCATTGTACACACAACCATGTTCTGCCATCTGTTGGCACACTACAGTACTAGTCCAGGAACTTTTTGATGCCATCTCATGTGTGTGTGTGTTTGTATGTTTGTGTGTGTGTGTGTGTGTGTGTGTGTG
>NW_026398354.1:0-599 GCF_001194135.2 Octopus bimaculoides | reverse complement strand
AATTATCACATCAATATATGTAATCTATATCAGTCATTTCTTCGTTATATTTGATCTATACCAGACTTCTGCTCAGTACATCTTGATCTGTTTCAGTTTTGTGCTCAAAGTATCTGCTTGATATTAGTTCTCTGCTCAGCAAACATGACCTACATCAGTCGGCTTAGTAGCCTGCTCAATATGTATTTTATATGTATATATATATTTATGTATGTATGCATGTATGTATGTATGTATGCACGTATGTATGTATGCAAGCAAGTATGCATGTATGCATATATGTATGTATCTATACCTATATAATTCTAATATGTATAAATATGTATACACACACACATATATACATACATGCATGAGTTTGTGTACGCATACATATATACACACAGACAGACACACACACACACGCACACAAACACACACAAGGTATGTATACATACATGACGAGCTTCTTTCAGTTTCCACCTGCCACATCCACTAACAAAGCTTAGGTAAGGTCAGGGCTAAAAGAGAAGACGCTCACTCTTGGCATCGCAAAGTGGGACTGAACCCATGATCACATGTTTGGGAAACAAGCTTCACATCCATAGAACCACGCCAAC
>NW_026398353.1:243-378 GCF_001194135.2 Octopus bimaculoides | reverse complement strand
TCTTTTATGCTATTGGAAGTGTTCAGATTCTTCCCGGTACTGTATTGCGTTAGTGTTTTTATTGAGCTGTGGTGCTGTCTTTTGTTGTGTTACTGCTTGTATTGTATGTTGAGTGTGTAATGCTTTGGTTTTCTG
>NW_026398353.1:0-204 GCF_001194135.2 Octopus bimaculoides | reverse complement strand
GTATCTTGTATTTGTGGGCTGTTTTGTTTAGGTTGTATTATTGATAGTGTTTGTGTAGGATGTGGGCTGTTCCTAGTAGGGATACTTTTGGACAGTATGAAGTGTGGAGGATCCACGTAAAGCTTCTACACTTTTGTTCATATGATTTTCTATCATGCTCCAATTATTATTGGCATTGTTTTTACCTTCATGCCCCACATTTTG
>NW_026398352.1:0-221 GCF_001194135.2 Octopus bimaculoides | reverse complement strand
ATATATATACAGACATCTGTATACAAATAATAAGTGGGAGCTAGACATGCTCAGCATAGAAAATACGTAGCTTATATGTTGCATCGAGGCTATCTCCCTCGTGTAGCTTCGTTGGATTGCCTCAAGTTCTGCAATTAGTTTTACACTGGCTGGTGACCATATCTGGGAGCAATAGGCAAAGTGCCTTAGGACAAATGTCCTCCAGAGGACCATCAGGATTT
>NW_026398351.1:0-403 GCF_001194135.2 Octopus bimaculoides | reverse complement strand
CAAACACACACAAACACACACAAACACACACGCACTTATATGTATGTGTGTAAGTGTATATGTGTCTATGTCTAAGTTCCACTAAGGTTGCGTCTTTGCTCGTGTGGGATTGTGTGTGAATGTGTACGTGCGTATATGTATAGGTCTGTCATTGTGTTAGAGCGAATGTGTAGGTGTGTGTGTGTGTGTGTGTGTGTGTATTTGCGATATATTTTTTCCGCGTCTTTTTGTTTCCGCATTCAATCTCATAAATTTCTTGAGCGGACATACACGGATATTAACGAATATTGCCGGATACTGACACAAACACCGACTCACACTTTACACCCCTCCCACACACATCCATATACAAAATATGAATATATCTTTGTGTAAATATGAATGTATGTATGTATGTGTGTAT
>NW_026398350.1:0-413 GCF_001194135.2 Octopus bimaculoides | reverse complement strand
GTATGTGTGAGTGTATGAATGTGTGTGTATGTGTGCGTGTGCATGTGTGCGTGTGTATGTGTGTGTGCGTATTTGTAAGTATGTATGTTTTATGTATGTATACATGTATGTGTAAATGTATGTGTGTGTGTATATATGTGTGCGTGAGTATGTGTATGTACGTATGTTTTATGTATGTATGTGCGTATATGCATGTACGTATGTATGTATATATACACATGCACAAATACAAGTGTGTGTATGCACATATATGTATATTTGTATGTGTATACATTTATGTGTATATATATGTGTATATATATATATATGCACATACATACATATACATATATATGTATATATACGTGCATATACGTTTATGTAAATATATATGTATATACGATGTTATGTATATGCATTTATGCATGCAAAAC
>NW_026398349.1:0-715 GCF_001194135.2 Octopus bimaculoides | reverse complement strand
TATATATATACATACATACATACATATATACATACGCGCGCACGCACACACACACACACACACACACACATACACACAATATAAGACAACGACTCAAACCACCATCGGTCTGTATAGATCTCCTCAGGCCATTTCTACAGCGCTTCTATGAATATCTCGACAAAGCCAAGTTCTTTATTAAGAACACAATTTTAGAAACATATTAACGAATGGCCAACTTAAACCTTTTCCATGGAGACTGGCCTGAAAATACTTTGGATCCAGAGAGTGGCACTCCGACACCAAACAAAGCAGCAGTGGAGTTGCTGTTGGATGCTTGTTCCCCACCCCCCATCTCAACTCATGCTTGAGATAATGAGACATGACAACGGTCGCTTAGATCTTCTAATCAACTGCTCTAACACCACCCGAAATATCTCAGCTGAGATAATTCTACCCTCTGACCACAAGATGGTATTCTGTAATCTTTAGTTCCAACATACCAAAACCAAAGCAACCCCCACTCGTCCTTGCATATCCTTTTGGCAGTATGAATCTGTTCAAAACAGTTTGGGGTGAAAGTAGGCACGAATCTATCGCTTATCGACGGGTCTTTCATACACACACTTCCTGTGATAGTGAAGCAGCGTAACAGGTGTTTATGTACCCGTTAACAAAGTATATTCAAAGACGAATGATATTCGCGAACAAACTTGGAACCATTGTTTCTTCCACT
>NW_026398348.1:0-277 GCF_001194135.2 Octopus bimaculoides | reverse complement strand
TATATTATCAATCACACTTTTCAAGATCCATTAGGCTACTCACATTTGTACGACGAATGCGAGTAAATTTACATAAGTGTTTACATGTATATATGTATATACGGTTGCTTGTGACTATCGATATAGCTACGTATCTATGTAACTGTGTTTGTATATTGTCTGCTTTTATAACATAACGCGACCCCTTAACTTCTTTCCATTAATCTATTTGTGGGTGTTTGATGTATTGTCCCTATCTGCATTCTTCTTTGTATCTCAACCAACATTTTAACTTGAA
>NW_026398347.1:0-334 GCF_001194135.2 Octopus bimaculoides | reverse complement strand
ATATATATATATACACACAGAGTTTCATTATATATACAGGGAGAGGGGGACAGGGGTAAAAGTAAGAGAGGGAATTACTCAACATATAAGCGAAGCACATACTTTTATTCATTATTAACTGTTTACAGCTAATAATGAACTAGGTACATGGTTAAATGCCACATAGTTTCCTGAAAACGCACTTGTAAACCTCATCAAATTATATATAAACATACACACACACACACACATATATATATATATGCATGTATATATAAACATATATGTACATATATATATATATGTATACATATATATATATTTATATATGCATGTATATATGTATATATGTATA
>NW_026398346.1:0-262 GCF_001194135.2 Octopus bimaculoides | reverse complement strand
TGCGAGCCGATGCGACTAGCATCCGTCCAGATCAGAGATAGATAGATAGAAAGCCATAAATGATATAATGTGATTTTTTTCTATTCAAGGTGTTTTTAACACAATATTCTACTTGGTAGTATTTGTAGCTTTATCTGCTGAGAGTTCCATTATTAAAAAACAATTTATTTCATAACCCTCGAACTTTCTGAATTCTTACGACGCAAACAATATCTACATACATGCAATGTACATCTATCTATCTATCTATCTATCTATCTAT
>NW_026398345.1:0-219 GCF_001194135.2 Octopus bimaculoides | reverse complement strand
CGTGTACATGTATGTTTATATGTATGTATGTATATGGTGTATGTATATATGGAATTGTGATAATATACACAGAACGATAGATAGATAAATTAACAGACAGACAGGCAGATAGATATACAATCAAATGTATATGCATATACATGTATGTATGTATGTATATAGATATATGGATAATACAAAGAATATATATGCATGTATACACACATATATGTACATACT
>NW_026398344.1:0-726 GCF_001194135.2 Octopus bimaculoides | reverse complement strand
TACCAAAGAACAACTTTGCAATCGCAAGTATCCGCCTATTCTGCTTTCTGGTCAGAATGTAGCGAATCTGGATTTTGTCACTAGACCCAGAAGTGATCGAATGGCTGGTAGGTTTTCCCAGGTTCTGAAGTTAGTATTAACAAAGACAGGGTGGGGTTGAGAGTGATCAGAATCTCCTCCAATCCTTTTTTCCTCAATTTTATGAACACTTAAAAATGTATCTCTGCAAAGTTTCGTTTAAAGAAACTATTCTTCAGTCACTAAGAAAGAATCAGTCTGTTGTGGGGCACTAAACCATACTTATGCCTCATGTTCTTCCTTTGTGGTTTCTTCTGTTTTGTACTTGGTCACTTTTTATGTACACATTTGACAACTTTACAATATTCCTGGGTACGAAACAGTCACATCTTATGTTACTGTATAATATATTTAATGAGTGAAGTATTTAAAAGATTATAAGCAATAGATTCACAGAAATTTGGGGATGCAGTATCTAATAAAGAACAATGTGTAGGGTTGTCAAGAGGACAAGTTTTGGTATAAAGGTCCTTACACAAGGGAAAGGGAATGCATGAATGGTCAAAGAAGCAGCAGATCAAAACTGCAATGAAGGCGAATGAAGCTGTCACCAGAAAACTCGTCATGCTAAAAATAACAGCTAAAGGTCTAGTACACAGAAATGTGCCATTAAGACGTCTTATCTGTTGCATAAGATTTTTTTTTTTC
>NW_026398343.1:0-345 GCF_001194135.2 Octopus bimaculoides | reverse complement strand
ACACACACACATATATACATATCACATGATCATGTGACCAACCAGACTATCAAATTTTGTTACATATCACTGGTCACAATGCACTTTGCATTGTTTTAGCCATTGAATGGTGCCACCCCACTGTTTAAGCAAACAGGCCACCAATGTAATCAAAGGGAAGGTGGAGGGCGACATAGCTTGGTACCAAGGACGTTGCAACTCATTTCTTCAGCTGAGTGGACTGGAGAAACATGAAATAATGTGTCTTACTCAAGAACCAACACACAACCCGGTCTGGAAATCAAACTCTGAACTTCATGATTGTGAACACAACACTCTAGCGACTGAGCCATGCACCTTCATATA
>NW_026398342.1:0-553 GCF_001194135.2 Octopus bimaculoides | reverse complement strand
CAGGTGGTTATTGTATTTCTGTTTCGTCTCGTTATTAGCCTTAATCGTCCCATTAATAATGTTGGTATTGGTGTTTACACTGTTGTTGGTATTTTTGGTGTTATGTGGTTTGGCTTTGGGACCTTTTGTATTTCTATTACATGTGTTATATTTATCTGTGTCATTCATATCGTTAGTGTGGTTTCCAGCGGTGTTTGGTATGTTAATAGTGTATATGTTTCTATCGTTTAGATTCCGTATAGTTGGGTCTTTTTTATGGTTATTGGGTTCTATGAATTTAATTTTATGGTTAAATCCTGCCTTATGTAGTGCGATGTTGTAGGTTTCCTTATGCTTATTAAAAATAGCTTGGTTAGAGGAGAGGCGTGATATTCTATTGCTTATACTATGTGCTAAGCCTCTCTTGAGGAATAGTGGGTGGTTGCTGGATGCGTTTATGTATTTTAGGTTAGTATTGGGCTTTATGCATGGTTCATGTAGTCCTGTGGCTAGGTTGCAATTATCGTCTAAGTAGTTTATGGATGTGTGTTCGTTTTCTATAGAAATGGCTAGT
>NW_026398341.1:0-274 GCF_001194135.2 Octopus bimaculoides | reverse complement strand
TCTTACTAACATCACACCTTTAGAAATTAACATTATAATCAACGCTCGCATAAGTATCTGTATTGTGGTTTTTGTCAATTCAGTTATAAAATAAACAGATTAATCAACGGAATGCATTGTCTGCAAATCGATGAATACCACATATTCTCCTCCATTTTCTCATTGCTATATAAATTTAGGGTAAAATACCTCCCTTTTACCCGCACCCACTTATTACACTTGGAATAACACTAGTGTAACAATAATTGGGTACCCTCCCAGCAGTATATTGGAT
>NW_026398340.1:0-279 GCF_001194135.2 Octopus bimaculoides | reverse complement strand
ACACACACATCATTACTTACACAATATCACATCTATCTATCTATCTGTCTATCTGTCTATCAGTATGTCTGTCTGTCTATTTGTCTGCCTTCAGACACACACACAAACAGAGGCACATATACACATCGAGCCACGCACGAATATGTACTCCTGAATACAGACGCTAGGAATACGTGTGTGTGTGTGTGTGTGTATGTGTGTGTGTATGCGCACATAAATACAATATACGCGCTCGCGCAAAGTCGCACGCGCAGACATGGAAACGTTATATATAATGTG
>NW_026398339.1:0-395 GCF_001194135.2 Octopus bimaculoides | reverse complement strand
ATATATATATATATATATATATTTATCGGATTTATATCATCTTATTATCTCCCAACTTTACACTTTGAATTTTGTTTCTTCTTTTCTTTTTTCTTTCCTTCTTTTATTCCCTTCTTGTCCAACGTACTATCTGGTAGAGTCCTAATCTCCAACGGCTTTTTCAAATAAATTACGTTATAACCTTCTCCAACTATAGTTCTCATATTCGGTTAAAATGTCTTACGTTTAAGCTGGTTCCCATGCATTTCCCTGAAGAGAAGATTACATTCTTAACATCGCCGATTCCTATGGAAGGTATAATTTGTAATCTTCGAAACATATGTTGGAAATAAAAGTATGCTGTTCACATATGCGTTTTACTCCATTCATTAAATTTATATATACTCAAGTACCCA
>NW_026398338.1:0-595 GCF_001194135.2 Octopus bimaculoides | reverse complement strand
TTGTTATTATTCTTCTTGTTGTGCTTCTTGCTATTATTATTATTATTATTATTATTGAACTAGCTTCGGCGGTACATATTCTAAAAGTGGAACGATACAGAGACGACTATTATTATCATCATCATCATCATTATCATCATCTTTATTATTATTATTATTATCATTACTATCATTATTATTTCCGTAATACACTACTAACATAAATGCTTAAAGGTTTGTGTGTAACCGATAGTGTTTATTATTTTTAGTTTATTTTACTAAACCAGATCGTCTAACTACATTACGTCATCTCACCATCCTGCCAGATACTAGGTTTTATTCGTATATATGTGTATGTGTATGTGTGTGTGCATATGTGCATGCGTGCAACGTGTGTGTGTTTGTAGATATGTATGTATATTTATATACATGCATATGTATATGTGTGTGTGTGTGTGTGTGTAAACAGGGAGAAACTAACTTCCTACAAAACGTGTTAGAAGACGCCACTACATCTTCCGCCTACTTACCACTAACACTACGGGAACAACACTTACTCAATATTCTTCCGTGGCTCGTTGTGATTCAAGAATCTTCTAGCATGTAAGTACCAATT
>NW_026398337.1:0-632 GCF_001194135.2 Octopus bimaculoides | reverse complement strand
ATAAATGTATATATATATAGAAATATATACATATATATAAATATACATATATATATATATATATATAGCAATAAGAACATGGAGGGGAATATCTGGTAGTCATCAGCTTGCAAACATTGTATTATGTCAATTTACCTGTTTATTTTTTAACTAAAAGGACAATAATAACAACATACAAACACATGTGACATATTACGTCATATCAGTAATTATTTATATATATATTTATATATAGATATATATCATATATATGTATAAGTAAATTTATATATATGCATATATATATTTATATATATATATTTATATATATGCATATATATATTCATATATATATATTTATATATATATATATACAAATATGTATATGTATATGAATATCTATCTATATTAAATATATATAATTATCTATATATATATATATATATATAAATATATATTTACCTATTTTTATATATTTATGTATATTTACATATATATATACAGGTTTGGCTAAAAGTCACCCGACAGTAAATCAAAATTCCATAGATACTTAATATTCAATTTCATTTATTTATTCCAATTATGAATGTTTAATACCTGCATGTTGTGAGTTAGAAACTACCGTTTCGTTTTTTTTTTTTTTTTTTTTTTTT
>NW_026398336.1:0-877 GCF_001194135.2 Octopus bimaculoides | reverse complement strand
AGAGCATATGTACAAATGTATGTTTGTTTGTGTGTGTGCGTGTATGTATACAAGCCGAATAGTCCATCATTGCAAGGCAATTTTTTCAACAGAATCATCATGTCTTATATAAATTTTTGTTTATGCCATGTCAGTCCATGCCTTCCCTGACAGAAAGGCCTCTTAACCAGGACTGATTTGTGCAATTTTTCGCGAAAGACTTCATTGAGGATTTTTTCCTTTTTAAATTATTTCCATGTCTGTTCGACCGTTTCACATGACTTTCTTCATTAAAACTTCAGAAGTTCTTACAACTTTGACCATCATAATGCTTTGCTTTTGTTTGTTTAATAAAAATTTCTCCTCCTCATGATTTTCTTTTCATTTTGTGACAGCTATCATGCAGAAGATGCCAACTATCATGCAGAAAATGCCAGCTTCCAAATCCTGTTTTCTGATTAGGTAAAATTGATTAAACTTTAAAACTTAGTAACATTTTTCTGCAAATTTTCTGGAACAAATAAACGACGAAATCAGATTTAATGTGGAAAATTATTTCATTATGCCAAATTTGGAAACTTTGACATAATTTTAAAATCTCATAATATGTGACAGCAACAGGGAAGATCCTACAAAAGTAGAGAGACAGGTAGTTATAGGACGTCACACACACACACACACACGCACATTTACAAATGTACATACAGGTAATCACGAGTTTAACATGGTGTATAGTAGACATATATACATATATGTATGTATGTGTGTGTGAGTGTTTCTTTGCGATGGACAGCAGAAAAGCCACCTCCCCCCTCTCACCTCAAAGCTACATATTCCTCACACTCCACTTTCTGTGTGTGTGTGTGTTGGTTCTATGTATTTATGTTAATATGTATGC
>NW_026398335.1:0-313 GCF_001194135.2 Octopus bimaculoides | reverse complement strand
ATATATAAAATTATTATTATTATTAAATAGTGCAATACAGTAGTATTGCTTCCCAGTAAAACAAACCACCATCAGGGTAAAGAATTTGTGTGTGTGTGTGTATTTAAAAGAGAGGGAGGACCAATTTGTGTGTGTGTGTGGCTATAGTAGAAGACATTTGCCCAAGGTGCCACGCAGTGGGACTGAACCCGGAACCATGTGGTTGGTAAGCAAGCTACTTACCACACAGCCACTCCTGCGTCTATATATATATAGAAGAATGCTACGATCGAGAAGGTGAATGACAATGACCCTTTTGTGTGCCCAGTCTGTG
>NW_026398334.1:0-773 GCF_001194135.2 Octopus bimaculoides | reverse complement strand
GATAGATAGATAAGTAGGTAGGTAGATAGATAGATAGATAGATAGATAGACAGGGTGATGGACAGATGGACAGATGAATGAACAAACAGAAGGACAAAAGGATGGATGGACATACAGTTGGATGGATGGATGAACAGATGGACAGATGGATGAACGGATGGACGGTCAGACAAACGAATGGTCAGACAGATTAATGGACAGACAAATGAACGGACAGACAGATGAATGGATGGATGGACAAATGAATGTGTGGTTGGATGGATGGATGACTGGATGGATGGATGGATGGATGAATGGACAGATGAATGGATGGATAAATAGATGAATTGACAGATCGATAGACAGACAGACATTATGATATATTAATTGAAATCGATCACTGTAAACATTTTCACAAGCCATCATATGTATCAAGTGAAGCAGAAAGTTAAATGAAGTTTAATAGTCAAATAGTTTAATAGTTGTGATTACAAGTTAGTAGTCAACTAGAATAAGAACAAAATGTTCACATTGCCAAAAGATCCCAGGGTTAAAATGTATCATGTCAAATAAGTCAGTGTTGAACCAGCAATGCAAAGTAGGCAGGGCTAAATAGGCAGGGCCAAATAAGTAGGGCCAAAATGGCAGTGTCAAAACATGTCACACCCCTTTATAGTATATGCAGACATATGATTTTTTTTGTTATGAAAGACATATGAAAGTGAAGATAGGTATGTTTTATTTGCTGTCAATTACATAACAGACACAGGACTTGATTATCTGGTACTATGGAC
>NW_026398333.1:4008-4534 GCF_001194135.2 Octopus bimaculoides | reverse complement strand
TAGTTCTACGTCTGATCTCCGGATTCAGCTAACTAAAGGAGGTGAGCTGAGCTATGGGAAAACAAGCTTAGCGAACGATGACCACACCTGCTCACCATCTAGGTAGAGCCAGAGATGTCTCAGTCGCAGTGCATGCCTGCACATTTTAGCCAAGTTATCCCTATCTCCGCATTTAGTGGCTGTTACAGCAGATAGAGCATCTGACCAGTGGAAATTCTGCCTCTCCACAAAAAACGGAAGTGCAGGCGTCTGGCTTGAGCAGCCACGAATCTGGACCAAGCACGACAGTTAGGCGGTAAGTGATGACAGAGGCGTGAACACATCTGCCACCTCCACCCTTCCTTTCAGGGATAGCTTCCTCCTAGACAATGTTTAGGTGAGATGGGCCACCCTGCTCGTAACCTTGCTCCAGTTTCTCTCTATCTGGAGGTCTGGTCCAAATCAGACCCCTAACAATTTCACCGGGCTGTCCGTCCAACGTCCCACGACTTTGTTGGGTGGCATCGACCTGCCTTTCCTGGTGCCG
>NW_026398333.1:0-319 GCF_001194135.2 Octopus bimaculoides | reverse complement strand
TTCTGTTTTTCTCTCCCACCCTTTCCTTATTCTTCTCTCCCTTTAACCGTTCCCTCTCTCTTTCACTCCTCCTCTTCCTCCTTGACTCTCTCGTCGCTGACACGTGACAAAAGAGGTTCTATCTTCTTGCCCACTGGTCTTCCTAAAGAACAGACCTGTTTTTCTGTCTCTTCTACTTAGCATTCATAATAATTTTTCTATCGTCTTGACTCATAGCCCTCACCATTTGTTTTTACTGTTTTTATTGTTTTTTCTGTCTTGTTCTCACTGTCCTCATTAAATGACACACCACAACATAAACGACAAAAACATAAAAGAC
>NW_026398332.1:725-2210 GCF_001194135.2 Octopus bimaculoides | reverse complement strand
CGTCTCACAGGGTTAGGGATAGGGTTAGGGTTAAGGTTAGGGATAGGGTTAGGGTTAGGAATAGGGTTAGGGTTTGATGGGAGCTGGTAAGGCTTAGGGTTAGGGGCTAAGGAAAGGGTTAAGGTTAGGGTTAGGATTAGGGATAGGGTTAGGGATAGGCTTAGAGTTACGGTTAGGGATAGGGTTAGGGTTAGAGTTAAGGATAGGGTTTGGGTTTAGGGTTAGGGTTAGGGTTAAGGAAAGGGTTAGGATTAGGGATAGGGTTAAGGTTAGGGATAGGGTTAGGGGTCGTCTCACACAGCATATTTCCAAAGGGCTCTTCTCAAAGGGGTCGTCTCACAAACAGCATATTTCAAAAAGGGGTCGTCTTACACACAGCATATTTCAAAAGGGGTCGTCTTACACACAGCATATTTCAAAAGGGGTCGTCTCACACACAGCATATTTCAAAAGGGGTCGTCTCACAAACAGCATATTTCAAAAAGGGGTCGTCTCACACACAGCATATTTCCAAAAGGCTCTTCTCACAAACGTTTCAAAAAGAGGTCATCTCACACACAGCATATTTCCAAAGGGGTTAGGGTTAGGGTTAGGAATAGGGTTAGGGATAGGGTTAGAGTTAGGGTTAGCGATAGGGTTAGAGTTAGGGATAGGGTTAGAGTTAGGGATAGGGTTAGAGTTAGGGTAAGGGTTAGAGTTAGGGTAAGGGTTAGAGTTAGGGTAAGGGTTAGAGTTAGGGTAAGGGTTAGAGTTAGGGTAAGGGTTAGAGTTAGGGTAAGGGTTAGAGTTAGGGATAGGGTTAGGGTTAGGGATAGGGTTGGGGTTAGGGATAGCGTTGGGGTTAGGGATAGGGTTAGGGTTAGGGTTTAGGGGTAGGGCTAGGGTTAGGGTTTAGGAAAGGGTTAGAGTTATGGTTAGGGATAGGGAAAGGGTTAGGATTAGGGATAGGGTTCTCAAAGGGGTCGTCGCACAAACAGCATATTTCCAAAGGAAGGGGTACAAAGATTGAAAAAATAATAATAGGGGAACCTTACCTCGCCAAATGCTCCGCGGCCAATAATTTTAAGGGTCTCAAAATCATCCCTTTGAAGACGGCTCTGCTTCGCTTTCATGACCACGGGTCGTGCTGGAAAGTGGACAAAAAACAACAGAACATAAATAAATTGGATTTGATCTTTTAAAGAAATGAATTAATGCAATGCGCAGAGGGGGAGGGTGGCTGTGTGGTAAGTAGCTCGGTTAACAATAACATGGTTCCGGGGGTTCAGTCCCCACTGCGTGGTGACCTTGGGCAAGTGTATTCTACTATAGCCCCGGGCCGACCAAAACCTTGTGAGTGGATTTGGTAGATGGAAACTGAAAGAAGCCCATCGTATATATGTATATGTGTATATATATATATAGGTGTAGGAGTGGTTCTGTGTTTAGTAGCTTCCTTACCAACCACATGGTTCTGGGTTCAGTCCCGCTGCATGGCACCTTGGG
>NW_026398332.1:0-255 GCF_001194135.2 Octopus bimaculoides | reverse complement strand
TGTGGTAAGTAGCTTCCTTACCAACCACATGGTTCTGGGTTCAGTCCCACGAACGGCTGGAAGGCGATGCTGGTAATGATTACACTCAAATGGTGCCAGTACAGAGTCTTAGGGTTGGGTTAGGTTAGGGTTTTAGGGTTAAGGTGTTAGGGTTAGGGTTTTAGGGATAGGGTTAGTGTCCAATGAAGGAGAGGTTGGTATGGGCGCCAGTACAGAGTTTAGTGTCCAATGTAGGAGAGGTTGTATGGGTGCCAG
>NW_026398331.1:0-415 GCF_001194135.2 Octopus bimaculoides | reverse complement strand
TATATATATATATATATATATATATATACAAACACATACATACATCGAGTAAAAGACAAAGAGAGAGAGGAGAGAGACGTGTATATATATGTATATATACATATGAGCGCGCGCGTTTGTGTTATGTAGATCAGTAGCTGCAGTTATTTGGGTTTGGAGCTCGTATACACGAATTGGATTCTTGTTTTTCTGGAAGTGACCAAGTAATATAGACGCCTTTTGATGAGGCCTTAATAAAAGTCGAAAATCGATTTAGTAATTTTTCATAAGTTTGTACGGATTCGATTCATACGTACGAAGAACGGATATCTTTATGTATAATTTTCTTTACTACTAATTCATGTATGTATATATACGTAAATATACGCACACTGACAAATATAATATACATGTATACATGCATGCATATATATAT
>NW_026398330.1:0-287 GCF_001194135.2 Octopus bimaculoides | reverse complement strand
TCTGGTATGTGATTTAATCTGAGGCCATGTGTTGATGCTAAAGCAATTATAGTCTGGAAGACAAATATTGGCCATTCAAAAACACTCAAGGACTAGTAACTTTATTTAATCATTTAATATTTTGTATCAAAATTTTCATCACCCTATCTATGACTTGATCACTGAGAATTTTATGGCAAGTCTGTGAATGTGATGAAAATTTCGACTTGGGACGTTAAATAATTAAGTAAAGTTTACAAATTTTGTATGTTTTTTGAGTGAGTAATATATGTCCTTCCATGCTGAAA
>NW_026398329.1:0-210 GCF_001194135.2 Octopus bimaculoides | reverse complement strand
AAGCAATTCATCTCACATTGTTCTGCAATCACTTCAACATCTGACGTGTAACACATTATACATCTGTATAGGGAATGTCAATTTGATGGAGGAGGGAGTGAGCTAACATACGGCACAAACATTTGATTGTTATAGACAAATCATCTGTGCAGCTTGTTCAGTAACAAGTTGCACGGCAGCCTTTGGAAGATTGAAAGGTTACAATAAAAA
>NW_026398328.1:0-254 GCF_001194135.2 Octopus bimaculoides | reverse complement strand
TAGTATTATTCCCTTCATGGGACTGTCACATTAAGTTGACAGCATACAATCACTTCATTAAAGACTTTATTCATACATCTCTATACATACATACTTTTTGAATACCCATTAGTCCGATAATTCTGCATGTTTACAGTTACACTTTTTCCATGACAGGAGATAATTTTTCTATTCCACAACGTATTTGTGGTGGCTTCATGCACTCATAGCGTGGATTCGATCCTCGATTGCTAAATTTCACTTAACACTTCAAC
>NW_026398327.1:0-211 GCF_001194135.2 Octopus bimaculoides | reverse complement strand
CTTAGCTCGATATTTTTAGAATCCAATAACCGAGTAATTAGAATGTTTTTCCTTTGGAATGTTGTTTCTATCTTCAATTCGCCAGACGGTTTCAATATTTTCCCTGTATCTCTATAAATCAAGTACCAGTTGCGTGCTGAGGTCGATCTTATCGACTGGCCCCACTCCCCAAAAATTTCGGGACTTATGCCTATGTGTCAACCTATCAAAA
>NW_026398326.1:0-237 GCF_001194135.2 Octopus bimaculoides | reverse complement strand
AATGGATTAATAAATGAAATAAGAAATAAAATTAAATAAAATTAAACATGAAAATAAAATACAAAATATTATTATGAATTAATCCGCAATAAGATATGATTAGGCTAGTGATTTAATTTAATTTATCAACCTATGCTAATTAGGTATTAATACATATTCTTTGTTTTTTTTTCTTTTTTTTTTCTTATATATATATACGTAATTCCGCAATTGAGGAAAAAGGAACCGTGATGTAAG
>NW_026398325.1:145-254 GCF_001194135.2 Octopus bimaculoides | reverse complement strand
CTGTCTACAAGATACACAAACATTTGGTCAATAGATCCACCGTAGAGATTAGAGGGACATTTCACTTGGGACATTAAAACACTGGGGACCATCTGACGACTGCTATGAC
>NW_026398325.1:0-135 GCF_001194135.2 Octopus bimaculoides | reverse complement strand
TTCACTTGGGACATTAAAACACTGGGGACCATCTGACGACTGCTATGACCACCACCACCTATTGTAGTGTTGTACTGAAATGCTTTTCCTCTAGTAACAATTAATAGCTTTTCTGTTTTCTTGTCTATTGATAAT
>NW_026398324.1:0-274 GCF_001194135.2 Octopus bimaculoides | reverse complement strand
ATATTTAGACAGGCACCCAGATAGATATACAGAGAGATGTATATGTATATATACACATAAATGCATGTAGATATGGCTATTAAGAAGCTTGCTTCACAATCATGTTATCAGATTCAGTCACAAAGCAATGCAACAAATTCTTACTACTTTCTACAATAGCCCCATACCAACCACAGACTTGTGAGTGGATTTGATAAACAGTAAATGAAAGAAGCCCAGCATAGGTGTGTGTGTGTGTGTGTGTGTGTGTGTATATATCATCATCATCATCATC
>NW_026398323.1:3896-4535 GCF_001194135.2 Octopus bimaculoides | reverse complement strand
TGAAACATGGGCCATGACTGCTGAGGACATGCATAAGCTCGCAAGGAATGCCGCCAGTATGCTCCGATGGATGAGTTATGTCAGTGTGCATACCCGACAGAGTGTAAGTATCTTGATAGAAAAGTTAAACCTAAGAAGCATCAGTTGTGTGCAAGAGAGACAATTGCGCTGGTATGGACATGTGGATGAAGATAGCTCTGTGAAAAAGTGCCACACCCTAGCGGCTGAGGAAACCCTTGGAAGAGGCAGGTCCAGGAAGACCTGGGATGAGGTGGTGTATGTATATGTATGTATATAAGGCAATGACTTGTGACTGAGACCTTTGGAAATATGTTGTGCGTGAGAAGACCCGGCAAGCCAAGTGAGACCAAAATCCAAGGCCTCTGCCAGGGATGTAGTCAGCCCACTTATGCGTAACATTCCTTCATTGGACACTAAACTCCGTTTGCAAAGACCTGTTGAGGCAAGTGAAATCGAAATCGAACTAAATTTGTGGACTGGCACACATGCCAACGTCTCTTTCATTGAACACTAAACTCAGCTTGTGAAGACCTGTTGGGGCAAGCGAAAGGGAAATCGTGATGGTACCTGTACCAGTGGAGCACTAAGAGTGTGATCGTTGCCAGAGCGGCTGTCCGG
>NW_026398323.1:0-487 GCF_001194135.2 Octopus bimaculoides | reverse complement strand
ATATATATATATATATATATATATATATATATATATATATATATATATATATATATATATATATATATATATACACACACACATATATAACGATATATTAAGATTAAATAAGAAGGGTAGAAATTGATATTAATCAATTAAAACCAGTGGCATAGCATATTTGAAAAATCCGATGATGAAAAATTGTGTTACATACAAAATTAAGAGGAATGACCACTAAAGTGGACACCTAATATACTACACATAATGGCGATATATACACACACACATATATATATATATATACACAGATATATATGTATACATATATATATACACACACATATATATGTATACATATATATATAGACACACATATATGTATACATATATACACACATATATATGTATACATATATATATACACACATATATGTATACATATATATATATACACACATATTACATTATATTACATTAATCCTATTTCGGCCAGAGTTCTTTCGTC
>NW_026398322.1:0-227 GCF_001194135.2 Octopus bimaculoides | reverse complement strand
AATGTGTCTGAGACATCTCTGATGAAAGCGTTCAAGGACCTTTACCTGACTTTTGTACAGAGTCCATGTCTCACATGAGGAGAGGAGTGATGTCAATACACCTGCACGGTGCACAGCAACTTTTGTTTGCCTTGCGCTGCCATGCTGGGACTAGACACGAGACTGAAGAGACTGGAAGGAATTAGTTGCTCTCTGCATACATACATACATACATTTATACAGACGTA
>NW_026398321.1:0-416 GCF_001194135.2 Octopus bimaculoides | reverse complement strand
AAATGAGATGATTTATGTTTTTATCAAATATTTTATAACCATACTGTGCACCATTTCGCAATTTTGAGAGAGGTATTAAGGCTAGACAGAAGAGGAGTGGTGATAGTGAGTCACCCTGGAAAATGCCACTTGAAATTCTTACATCTCCAGCATTTAGAGATTCATTGTCATTGTTCAACGTCAGTGTGGTTCTCCATGATTTCATACTTACAGATAAAATTTTCCCAGAGTAGGAGCTATTTTATACATTTCCAGACATTTCCTAATCCAGCTATGTGGTAGGCTATCAAAGGTCTTTTTATAGTCTATCCAGGCTATTGAGTTTTTGTATCGCTTGTGACAATCTTCTAAGATCATCGTATTGATGGTAGCTGATCTTTACAACCATAAGATCCACGTTTACATCCCTTTTGCTC
>NW_026398320.1:0-342 GCF_001194135.2 Octopus bimaculoides | reverse complement strand
TCACTCGTCAATCACTCATAAAATCTTAATGCAGTTCTACAAGAAGTAACACCAGAGGACTACTACACATTTACAGACTCATGGTAGAGCCCCACTTTTTATAAAGTTCCTTGCTTTCATTGTATGACCTGTTTCTTCTTTTTCAATTAGGAATCTCTCGTGCACAAAGTATCTAAAATGCTTGAAGGTGAGAATGGTTTTTGACACTTTGCTTTTATATATAAAAAACTTTGCTAATAATATTGGCAAGTCAAAGATGCCATCAGTATATGTGTTTTTTCTCAACCCGAACAGAATGAGCTGTGGGTCAAGTTTCATGTTGCGAACGTGTATGCACTTTTC
>NW_026398319.1:0-227 GCF_001194135.2 Octopus bimaculoides | reverse complement strand
TTGGTAGACGGAAACTGAAAGAAGCCCGTCGTATATATCTATATGTATATGTCTGTGTGTTTGTGTGTGTGTTAGTCTTCTCAACATCGCTTGACAACCGATACTGGTGTGTTTACGTCCCCGTAACTTAGCGGTTCGGCAAAATAGACCGATAGTATAAGTACTAGGCTTACAAACAAATAAGTCCCAGGGTCGATTTGCTCGACTAAAGGCGGTGCTCCAGCATG
>NW_026398318.1:0-242 GCF_001194135.2 Octopus bimaculoides | reverse complement strand
CAGCTTGGGTGAGTTCATCCTTTAATATAATCACAACAGATGCTGAACTCAATACTAGCAAAGTATTTTTATGCAATTTTTGGAATATCAGTTGGCTCCTACTCTATGGTACCTATTTTCAGCTACACGAACAGCAATATTTTTGACTTGAGTGACTTAGACAGAATACATTAATGGAAAGGAAAGAACATCCAGTTATAAGAACAACTGCTCCAACAAGTAAAATATCCATCATACAAACA
>NW_026398317.1:0-314 GCF_001194135.2 Octopus bimaculoides | reverse complement strand
GTGTGTGGGTGGATGCGTGTATATTTGGTAGTTTGCGAGCAGCTGATGTCTATAGGCTTGCCGTATTACAACTGATACTGTGGTGTTGGCTACAGTGCGATTGTGGTAGTTTTAGGTGGATGTATCGGTGGTAGTGGTGTTGGTGGTGTCGTTTCTGGTTGTAATGGTAATAACAAAGCTGTTTGTATTGTGTCATTATTACCTTCTGAACACACAAACCAATTAAAACCAAAAACAAAAAAAAGCAATGATTGTTATTTTAGCGTTGACATTTGACATTGTATCTATGTTCTTTTTTACTTTTTTTTTTTTTT
>NW_026398316.1:0-438 GCF_001194135.2 Octopus bimaculoides | reverse complement strand
TGGCTTAGTGGTTAGGGTGTTGGATTCGTGATTGTGAGATTGCAGTTTCAATTCCTGGACCAGGCAACATGTGATAGTGAGGGTTCCAGCTGATAATAGGTGTTCTAACTGATAATGTGTTCAGGTTGATAGTACGTGTTCTGGTTGACAATATGTGTTTGAGCTGATAATGTATTTAGGCTGATAGTATGCATTCAAGGTAATAATATATGTCCTGGCTGATAATATATGTTCTCACTAATAGAATGTGTTCATGCTGATAGTATGTGTTCAAGATGTTAATATTTGTTCAGATTGATAGTATGTGTTCTGGCTGGTAGAATGTTGTTCGGACTGATAATATGTATTCTAGCTGATAATGTGTTTTACTTGATAGTATGTGCTCTGGCTGATAGAATTTTGTTGAGATCGATAATATGTATTCTAGCTGATAATGTG
>NW_026398315.1:0-563 GCF_001194135.2 Octopus bimaculoides | reverse complement strand
ACACACACACACACACACACACACACACACATACATACACACACAGAGATATGTGTGTATGTGCATAGTTGTATTTGTATATGCATATGTGCTTAAAATTTGATGGGACACGAATTATCATTCATAGAAAACAATTGTTGATTGGATAATTTCTGCTAGAGCTGGAACCATCTCGAAATTTATCAACAAGCAATTATTATCCTCTGCTGAAAGAATCCTCCTCCTCCTAGTTCTTGTGTCTTGTATTGATTTTAAGAAGATTTGCTTACTTTCTTCTTGATTTCCTTGAATTTTATTTCAGTTACTTGAAATTGTAATTTTCTTTTTTTTTGTTTCTTTATTTATTTGCATTCTTTGTACATAGAGCTTGCTTGCAGATTTTCCACTAGAATGTTGTGAATTCATTCTTGCAGACGAGCAACTGAGGTGCTTGCATTCTTCAGTGAGAAATATAACTGAAAACTGTTTAAATACATACAAATATATATATATATATATATACACCATGTGAATAATACCTATGACTCATATGTTTTCATGTGTGTGCATATGTGTATATATAT